>NW_013665693.1:770369-773722 GCF_000517525.1 Limulus polyphemus | reverse complement strand
GACATTCGCAATCCTGATCTTCAACTCATTTCTCGCAATCAAACGGATCAACATGACATTCGCAATCCTGATCTTCAACTCATTTCTCGCAATCAAACGGATCAACATGACATTCGCAATCTTGATCTTCAACTCATTTCTCGCAATCAAACGGATCAACATGACATTCGCAATCCTGATCTTCAACTCGTTTCTCGCAATCAAGAGAAGATTCTATAATTAAATGAATAATCGTTTGTAACCTCTAATTTCCCGGATGTGAACTTATAGGTCATTAAGGCACATTATCCTACGATAAGTTACAAGACATAAGAATCCGCTCCTCAACACCCTACAGTACTTGTTGTCCCAACTATACTATAAAAATAACTCATCCACACACCACTTTTTACGATTTCTAATTCATCTCGTTAAATTCATTTAATTCAAACTGCTGCTTATGAGTGGGCAGCATTGTTAAGGTAATGTTCATTTGGTTTTTTCATCACTTTTGGTAGATTGACGTTCGAAAAAAATGTGCTTACTTCTTTCTTATCATGTTAAATAAAGCTGACTCAAACTTAGTCATAGCTCATTTGATTTAAATGATAATCTTAAGTTTGGGTTCCCTACAAAGGTGATTTTTTTTTTACATCACTGTTATGCAAAGTAGGGGAACCAATTTTACAAGCTGTTACTGGCCTGTTATATGTTAATATCTATAAACTCTATTCTATACGCATCTTTCTTATTGTACTACTCGTTTGTTAATAATAATAAAAACCAAAACAAGAGCAAATAAGTAACACACAAACCTGTTAGTGACACAACTGTCAGATATTTGTCCGGATCTTTCTCCGATGCCAGCGCCATCACTTCGATCAGTTGGGGCGTGACTAGGAGCAGTCAAACTTAAGCAACTACTGGCTGGAATCATACTGTGGTGGGACACCTGGTGGTTTAATGCCATAAACGGCAGAGGATTAATGTGAGATGGCGTTCCAGTGGCCGCTGCCGCTGCTGCTGCCGCCGCTTGTGCCATCATCTGGTTATAACCGTTTTGTAAAAATGAAACTTTGTCTAAAGGGTCCCCTGTGAAGTTTAAAAAAAAAGAATCAGTAAAATATTAATGGTCATTGTAATGGTTATTAAACTTGTGTTTGAACTTTTGACGTATACACTTATTACAATAATATAAAAATGAGCTTAAGTAACATTCGGGCGAGAAAAATCTGCAAAAGATCCAGCCAATTTTGAGAGGACAAACGTGCTTTTTTTAATCTCTTTTTTTTTTTTTCAGACGATAATTTAAAATTTACGCACTCCTTCATTTATATTAACGTTTCCATAGCATACAATTAAAATCCAAAGGCGGAAATGTAAATTTAACGTTTCAAGTGCTTTACGCGTTTTCCAAGATACCTCTTTATAATCTTCATGTTTTTTTTTACTAACATTCTTGACGAGTGATACGATTCATTATTACTTCTGAGGTAAAAACGTTTTTACATCGAAAACTAATTAACGGGATTGATATAAATTACAGATATAACAACAACAACAACAACAACGATGAATATTCACATTTCCAAATGAACGAGAAGGTAAATTAGTCTACCTTAAAACCATCCTGTAGTATAACGAACAAAATACTAAGGGTAACTTTAGAATTTCTGTGTAACCCACTGTTACAGAGAGACAGGACTAAAGGAAATACACTGCTTCATTACCGTTGGTTAGACGTTCATCACAGTCCGTTAGATAGGTTCTACACTTCAATCGGTCAGGTTCATTACAATTCTTGTTAGTGAAAGTTTCATATATATTTTGAAACATTGTACTAAATTGGCTTTTATTAGACTACAAAATAGAACATGCCAAAAACATTTTGTAAATGGTTAAGAAAACTAAGCGTAACTTGAATGATTTTGTTAACGCTGTTTTATATTCGATACCAAGTTTCATAGTTCTATAAAGGCGATAGATCTCAGGATAAAATGCTACTTAGTTTTAAGAAACTCATGATTCGTGATTGTACGATACCAAGTTTCACAGTTCTATGAAAGCGATAGATCTCAGGATAAAATGCTACTTAGTTTTAAGAAACTCATGATTCGTGATTGTACGATACCAAGTTTCATAGTTCTACGAAACCGATAGATCTCAGGATAAAATGCTACTTAATTTTAAGAAAGTGGTTAGTGATGTCAGGATACAAATTTCCGTTGTTTAGAAAGTCATCAGTTATGATTCTAGGGTAGCAGGTTTCGTAGTTTCAAGAAAGTAATAAGAGATGCCAGGATACATGGTTACAAAGTTTTAAGAAAATGGTTAATTACGTCAGGATACAAGGTTACGTAGTTTTAAAAAAAGCGATAAGAGATGCTATGTAGCTTTAAGAAAGTCATCATTTATGATTGTAGGATACCAAGTTCCGTACTTTCAAGAAAGCAATAAGAGAAGCTAGGATACAAGGCTATGTAGCTTTAAGAAAGTCATCATTTATGATTGTAGGATACCAAGTTCCGTACTTTCAAGAAAGCAATAAGAGATGCTAGGATACAAGGCTATGTAGCTTTAAGAAAGTCATCATTTATGATTGTAGGTTACCAAGTTTCGTGCTTTCAAGAAAGCAATAAGAGATGCTAGGATACAAGGCTATGTAGCTTTAAGAAAGTCATCATTTATGATTGTAGGATACCAAGTTCCGTACTTTCAAGAAAGCAATAAGAGAAGCTAGGATACAAGGCTATGTAGCTTTAAGAAAATCATCATTTATGATTGTAGGATACCAAGTTTCGTACTTTCAAGAAAGCAATAAGAGATGCTAGGATGCAAGGCTATGCAGCTTTAAGAGAGACGTGATATGTGGAAATAGGAAACCAAGTTTCATAGTTTTAAGAAATCGATTAGTAATGTAAAGATACAAGGTTTAAGAAAAACATGATTTGTGATGGTATAATATCAAGTTACATAGTTTTAAGAAATCGATTAGTAATGTCAAGATACAAGGTTTAAGAAAAACATGATTTGTGATGGTATAATATCAAGTTACATAGTTTTAAGAAATCGATTAGTAATGTCAAGATACAAGGTTTAAGAAAAACATGATTTGTGATGGTATAATATCAAGTTACATAATTGTAAGAAAGCGATAACAGACCTCAGGATAAAGGGTTACGTAGTTTTAAGAAAGACTTAACTTGCAGTGGTAGAAAACTAAGTTCTGTAGTTTAAAGAAAGCGATTCAGGAAATATGATTATGTAGTTTTCGGAAAGTTGTGATTTGTGACAGTGAGATACCAAGTTGCCTTGTTTTAAAAAAGCGATCAGTGGTGTTAAAATACAAGCCTTGTTTGTTTTTTGAATTTCGC
>NW_013665693.1:763657-769369 GCF_000517525.1 Limulus polyphemus | reverse complement strand
ACCGTCACATTATAACGCCCCCACGGCTGAAAGGGCGAGCATGTTTGGTGGGACGGGGATTCGAACCCGTGATCCTCAGATTGTGAGTCGTGCGCCCTAACCACTTGGCCATGCCGGGCTCAGATACAAGGATACGTAGTTTTAAGAAAGCGATAAGAGACATCGGGATACTAAGTTCCATAGTTTTAAGAAAGCGAATAGTGATATTAGGATACAAGGCTACGTAGTTTTAAGAAAGCGATAAGAGACATCGGGATACTAAGTTCCATAGTTTTAAGAAAGCGAATAGTGATATTAGGATACAAGGCTACGTAGTTTTTTTATCGCTTTCTTAAAACTATGGAACTTAGTATCCCGATGTCTCAAGAAAGCGAATAATGATATTAGGATACAGGGTTACGTAGTTTAAAAATATTTCAATAATTTATCTTAGGATACTGGTTATTTAATTGCAAGAAATCCGTTATGTTATTTTAGGATATCGTTTTCCTTAGTTCTAAGTAAACGATAAGCGTTTAAGATACCAGATTCCTTAGTTATGAGTTATCCAGGATTTTTGACACCACAGAAATAAAAACAGCAGCTAATGTCGTTTATCGCAACTCGTAGCCTTTGTGCCTCGTGAGGATTTTTCATTAATCAAACTTTTTAAACTGATCGTTCACACTGTATTTATTTATAATAAAAGTATAACTCGGAGCCTTTGTGCCTCATGAGGATTTTCCATTTATAAAACTTTTTAAACTGATCGGCCACACCGTATTTATCAATAATAAAACTACTTGTGCTTAATGTACGTGTAATTAAGGTGTTTAGAATTGACAAAATAATCACAAGAGTGGTTCTCTTAGTTACTTGAAAAATTATAGAAATACTTTTGTTTTTCTGTTTAAAGTATCTTATAATATCCATAAATACAGAGACACGTTCTTTGAAACTTCTTTGGTACCATTAACTCTATGGACCACTTACGTGACACTCAATAAAGTAGAACAAGATACGGAAGTACGTGCGTCGAGTAGCAAGTGGTGAACCATTGCTATAAACTGACGACAGCAGTTCATAAACGATGGGTCGCAAGAGATATCGTGGTGGGTCACAGAACAATTAAGATATATTAAAATAATAAATACATTTTTAGTTTAAGATGATAAAATTTTGATTCCAAAATGTGTTTGAACAAACAGAATATAAGAACACTATTAAGCTTTACTGAAAGACATGTTAAACAGTAACCTTACCCTCCTGTTATTGAGCATAGGTTACAGAAAATTACAGGTGGATCGCGAGTTGGGAAAGTTTGGAACCCACTGGTTTAACTCATAGTGGATCGTATTTCAGGTGGCTAGAAAGTTGGGAAAGTTTGGAACCCACTGGTTTAACTCATAGTGGATCGTATTTCAGGTGGCTAGAAAGTTGGGAAAGTTTGGAACCCACTGGTTTAACTCACAGTGGCTCGTATTTCAGGTGGCTCGAAAGTTAGGAAACTTTGGAAACTACTGGTTTATCTCATAGTGGCCCGTATTTCAGGTGGCTCGAAAGTTAGGAAACTTTGGAAACTACTGGTTTATCTCATAGTGGCCCGTATTTCAGGTGGCTCGAAAGTTAGGAAACTTTGGAAACTACTGGTTTATCTCATAGTGGCCCGTATTTCAGGTGGTTCGAAAGTTGGGAAAGTTTGGAACCCACTGGTTTAACTCATAGTGGCCCGTACTTCAGGTGGTTTGAAAGTTTGGAAACCACTAGTATTTAATACATTTTTCCATGACGGTATCTCATCACAGGAGTTAGAGTGGTAATACGATGCAAAAGGCAACCATATCCGTTATAATATACACAACGGTGTTATAAGAACAGTATAAGGAAATAAACAATTACTTCCTAAAACGAAACGGTACATAATAACTCCTGAATGATGACGTAAACAGAGGCTTGTCTTTAGAATATATAACTATGATTTCTTTTTGTTTCTCTTACGTGAGGAATTTTACGAAATGTAACAAGAATAAATTATCATCTGATTACGACTTATAATATTAAGCTAAGGCTTGGTCTCACACCATTATGCGACACCGTATTTCTAAGAAGAAGAAACACGTAGAGTTATTGCAGACCATATGTAAGAACAAGAACAGCAAAATAGGCCTAATTATGACAAAGATACATTAGCATTGAACAATCAGCAAACATATATTGTGATTATGAGAGTTTTAAAATAATGCATAAAGAAAATATACAAGTGTAGTAATGATGGTTATACATTAATGTAACACAAACAACAAGTGTATATGTATGTTCAAGATGGTTGTAGGTTCACATAGCATAAACAGGTACAAAAGGTTGAGCACGTTATGTTAAAACGACTTGGAATATTCTAATCAGCAAGTCACGTGACAAACACAGTTAATATAACATGGCAGTGGAACGTAATGTATAATTTTTATGCGCCTTTTCTGACACAAAATATTCATACGTTATGGTCATAAAGATGTGTTCATATCGGGGATTTAAGATTTCCAAGACATGGGTTTCCCTTGTACTTAATGACATTGAAAAAGAAAGGAGTATGGATCAACCCGAAGAACTATGACCGTCCAAAAAAAAAAAATATATATATATATATATAGTCGTACACCAGCCGTGGTTAGCAAATGCGACATCTTGTGACAGAAAAGAAATAGGTGGGAGTTGTGTGCGTTAGACACGACAGACTTACGACGGAGACTTTTGCAATGGAAACTATGTTGCAGGGCTATTGCCAAGATGAATGGTCGTCAAGGAGAGCATGACCAGACGAGGCAGCATGGACTGTAACGGCGTGGTGAGACTCTAATATCATTTTAGTGCAAAGTACTCAGCCTTCTGCCTACGTGTGTGATTCTGGCAGCTATATATCAGCATAGTCCAGACAACAAGGTTATATGTTTGATTGTGGCGGTTATATATGAACACAGTACAAAACACAGAAGTATATATGTGGTCATGAAGATTATACATTAAAATAACCCCTATCGTACAATGGTATATATGTGTAGTTAAGTGAATTGTATTTTTAAAACAGTCACAACGATATTTTTAACATAGATTAAATAACACGAATAGTCACAACAATCTTTTTTTTTAACGTACCTTAAAGAACATGATATACAAGAAGTTACAGTGGCATTATTTGAACATAGCTTAAACAACACAAGGTAGAATATAGTCACAGTGGTTTTCTTTTGACACAAGTTAAACAACACAACATATAGTATAGTCACAGTGGTTTTCTTTTGACACAACTTAAACAACACAGCATATAATATAGTCACAGCGGTTTTCTTTTGACACAAGTTAAACAACATATAATATAGGCACAGCGGTTTTCTTTTGACACAAGTTAAACAACATATAATATAGTCACAGTGGTTTTCTTTTGAAACAAGTTAAACAACACAACATATTGTATAGTCACAGTGGTTTTCTTTTGACACAAGTTAAACAACACAACATATAATATGGTCACAGCGGTTTTCTTTTGACATAACTTAAACAACACAATATACCAATAGTTCCAGAACTTTGTTTTTGACGTAGTTGGAACAACTCGACATACAAATAGTTACGACAGTGTTATTTTTTTTTTTTACACAAGACGGTGTAAGTTATATCGGCTTTGTTTATAACACGTTTGGAATAAAACGATATAGCTATAGTTACGGCTTTCCTGTTTCTCATAACTTATACAATGCAATATATCAATAGTTATATCTTCTTTTGACGTAGCACGAAGAACAACATATACGTATAGTAACGACGTCCTTACATTAAAACCATTATATACAAAGAATAAGTGAATATCCTTCAGCCGTATTGCACTTCGGTAGCAAGTGAATTCTATTGTCTTTTGTCTGCACAAATCACAAATCGGCTATTGTTCTGGTAGACAACGAACGAAAGTCCCCAGCGGCTTTGTTCTTGTGGCCAGGGGCTACGTAATACAAACTCGATTACCTTTCCACCAGAATACAGCGAGTGTGACTCATCAGCCCTTATTCTGCGCCTGCGCTGGAATGAAGTACTTTGACGCTGTTTTAGACGTCTGACTTTAAAACAACGATCTGGATTACGAAGGTTGAAATTTAATTAGACGACACTGATTGGGTTGTGAGTAACAGTGGGACTTGATGTAGCATGAGTTTGTTTGGAAGGGCGAGAGGATGCATAAAATATGCATATTGAATATATAGACCATTCAACACTGGTGTATTACACGCGTGACTAGAAATAGTTTAGCAAACGGTAACGTCACGTGACCTGAGATGTCTTTTGTATTGAAATCAAAAGTGAAGTACAAATTATTATGTTGAAACCGGAATAATACTCATATATTATAAATGCCTAAAAGGCGCTTGTTTAAACTCTCTTGCTTCAATTACATTTCTAGTTATAGCTAGGCCTAAATATATAATATTTATTAAGCGGATACCTAAGTTGATTCATTACTTTGGTTTTATTATATTTCACCAAGAACAACAATATTTTATCAATTAACAACGATTAACATTTTCTGTTTTCATAATTGTTGATACTCGAGATACGTTATTGTTTGTTTTATTATAAGTTCTTTGGTCATGAAATACTTCCATCAAAGTTTTTATATGTATCTGTATATAAACGACACATTCTAGAAACCTGCTAAGCCTATTCATCGCTTTCGGCTCACTGTTTTCAATTAACGAGTGTTATTTTATGAACTTAAACCAGGACTACATGTCACCTTTAAAAGGTAAAACAGACATTCTACAAAGGAAGTGGTGGTTCGTGTGAGGAATTTACCCCACTTGGTCCATTAGAACGATGACCTCTCATCGAACTTCTAATCTTTAACCTCGAGCAGGGTGAAGGAGGATTGCTAATCTTCGAACACCCTTGGTGGTTAAAATAGTTTTCTCTAAACTATTAACTTCACACCAAAATAACTGCCATAGACATAGACTACAAAACCCAAAAATAGAAACGTTGATGAAAGGTAAATTTTGCCAAAATAACTACCATAGACATAGATTACAAAGCCCAAAAATAGAAACGTTGATGAAAGGTAAATTTTGCCAAAATAACTGCCATAGGCATAGACTACAAAATCCAAAAATAGAAACGTTGATGAAAGGTAGATTTTGCCAAAATAACTGCCATAGACATAGACTATAAAATCCAAAAATAGAAACGTTGATGTAAGGTAAATTTTGCCAAAATAACATCAACGTTTCTATTTTTGGATTTTGTAGTCTATGTCTATGGCAGTAAGGTAAATTTTGAATTCGTTTACTAATCTCTTATATTTCAGTATGTCTGAATGTAAATACAATGTTATATTCCAGTTTTACTTATCATACTTGTTTTATTCAATAATATATATATATAAAACCTAATGATTTCAGTTAAGCGTCGCGCAAATTCAACAGGCCCTCACCAACAGTCAACCAATAGCTGTTAGTATATGCTTTTAGAAGATTATCACAGCATTTATACTAGTAATAATAGCTGGAGATGGCTTGAATGGGTAATGAAGAAAAACTTTAATATAAGTTTAACATAACAGCAAATGTACAACGTTTCGACACGGTTTTGTCATCATCAGGTACTAAATGATGATGCAAAAACCTTGTCGAAACGTTGTACATTTGCTGTTATGTTAAACTTATATTAAAGTTTTTCTTCATTACCCATTCA
>NW_013665693.1:753917-762737 GCF_000517525.1 Limulus polyphemus | reverse complement strand
GTTGGAAGTTCCCATTCAAGCCGTCTCCAGCCATTATTAGTCTCAAAGTGGGTTTCTCGTCACCGAACTTATACTAGTAACAATTTTTTTATAAGAAACGATTACCAAAGAAACACAAATTGTACTATGTCTATTCTCTTTATCCCATTACTGTCATACGAACGTTTTGCAGTTTTCTTTAAATTAACACTTTCATCTATGCACAAAAAAGCAGCACGTGCTATTACGTAAGAAGCAGCAAAAGTCTGAACGTAAATTCGAATGAGCATTTTTGTAGTGATAACGAACAACTAAAAGAAATATGAATTATCTGGTTTAGGTGGTGACTATATTTATAGGAAATTACTAACTAAAAACATTTAGTTTAATAACTCCAAAGGAGTTACGACACGTGTACAAAACTTTGTATGTATCATAACTCTTTAACTTTACACGTGTCGTAACTCTTTGATTGTGTATGTGTCGCAACTCTTTAACTGTACACGTGTCGTATCTCTTTAATTGAATATGTGTCGTAACTCCAACTTTGTATGTATCATAACTCTTTAATTGTATATGTGTCGTAACTCCAACTTTGTATGTGTCGTAACTCTTTAACTGTACACGTGTCGTAACTCTTTAACTGTACACGTGTCGTAACTCTTTGATTGTGTATGTGTCGCAACTCTTTAACTGTACACGTGTCGTATCTCTTTAATTGTGTATGTATCGTATCTCTTTAATTGTGTATGTGTCGTAACTCTTTAATTGTGTATGTGTCGTAACTCTTTAACTGTGTATGTGTCGTAACTCTTTAACTGTGTATGTGTCGTAACTCCAACTTTGCAAGTATCCTAACACTTTAACTGTACATATATCAAAACTCTTTAACTGTTCATGTGTCATAACTCTAACTGTTCATGTGTCATAGCTCTAACTGTACACGTGTCATAGCTCTAACTGTACATGTGTCATAGCTCTAACTGTACACGTGTCATAGCTCTAACCGTACATGTGTCATAGCTCTAACTGTACATGTGTCATAGCTCTAACTGTACATGTGTCATAGCTCTAACTGTACATATGTCATAGCTCTAACTGTGCATGTGATCTAAACACAGCCAGATTACCCATTGGGTCCACTGGGCCTAGGCCCATAAAAAACAATAACGGTGTTCATTGTTCACGTTCTTACATGTATGCGTGTATATTTTACGCCTTCAACAAAAAATGTTTTAATCGAGTTTTATATTTTAACTTAGTTTTACAAAAATCAGCCTGTAACCATTTTAAAAACATATAATTTTTATAGTTGTACACTTATTATATTTTGATTAAATTAAAGTGATTTTATCATTTTATAAAAAACCCTTTTTATCGTTTTTGGTAAAAATGTAATTAAGCCCCCTATTCAATAACGCGTGAATCTGGCGTAATGCATCTACTTATTGGTTGCTTAACATTTATTTCATTGTTTTTGTCAGTTTCATTGTACAGATTTTGACATAGGTGAGTTATGCAATGAATCTGATTGCTGATAAAAGGTAGTTGTTCTGGTTCGGGGCCTATTTTATTTCGTCTCAAGGGCCTATTCTTGGTTGATCTGGCACTGGATCTAAGTTCTAGCAGCATATTATTGCATCTAATAAATCAAAGAAATTTAAAAAGTATATCAATGCTAATATTCGTTTTATAGATATAGGTAGTTAAACACGACTGCCCCTTCAGTTTCTAGGGTACAGCTACTTGACGTGAGTCAATATCGTACTACCAGCTATTGTATAATCTAGCTTTTGATTCCGAGTTTGAGCTTTATGATTTTTTTATTGTTGCCAAGGAGTCGTAGGTCTAGGGGATAGCTAATCTTTACCCAACAGATGTGTAGATCCCAACGACACCCAAACAACTGTAAGAAATATGACGTGAGAAATTTAGCAAATCCATCGGTGCTAACTGAAAATAGACAATGAACTGGTTTTAAAAGTCAGTTGACAACAGTCGTTTTAAGCGGGCAGTAAGAAGCTCAGCCCTGAATCGAACATGTTATATATGAATCTTCCAATAGCTATGTGGTTTTGTTTATTTCTTGTTAAGCAAAAAAAAAATGCACAGTAGGCTACCATTATCTGCTTCTGCCCACCGAGAACATTAGAACCAGATGTTAGTGTTGTTACAAGCCTTCAGACTTGCCGCTGAGCCACGGGGGGCGCTGTATATAGAAGGTTATAATATATTTGTTCGCACATAAACAACGCATTTTACGCTAAATATCACCTTTTGTACTGAAATAATGTTACATTTTCTTCCTTACAAAATAATACATTGATTATAATACATCTTCCTAGTGGCTAAGCAATATGTCTGAGGGCTTATAACACTAAAAAACAGATAGCCTATTGTGTTTAACAACAAACTCATAACAGATATATGTAAAATTAAAGTTTTCAAATATTTATTTACGTACTAAATAAAATACAGTTAAACAACTTCATGCAGTGCATACTAGTTTCCATCACGTGACACAACTCTTGCCCCGTTTTAGTGTAGTTTTCAATTAAGCCTGAAACATAAAGGTTAATTCAGTAAATAGAGAAACTACTGTGATCTGTACTAGTGTAATCCAGTAAATAGACAAAATTATTTTTTTTTACTTTAACAACAATAATCATACGTTTAGGTAAGAAATAATTGTCTGTCTTCAACTACCAAATATAGGCTTACACCACTAAAAATCGGGTTTTGATACTCGTGGTGGGCACATCACAGATAGCCCTTTACGTTTAAAAACAAAGAAACAATAGGCTTCTAGAAGTAAAATTGCAATCTTATAAAGTTTTGACATAATTTCTGAGTTATATCACGCTACTGGGGGTAAACGTTAAACACTTGAAATAAAATATAAAACAAATCTTTTTAACTACACATAAAATAATGTTTATATTTATAGTCTGATGGGCGATTTTTATTATTCTAATTTTAATTGTTTACTCTGTTACCAAAAAAATATGCGTATTTTGATTCCAGAATTTAACAGATTTTTTTACTTTAAATGTTCAAATCGCATAATTACATTTTTACAATATATCTGCTCAGCATAATTACATTTTTACAATATATCTCAAGAAACATTATGAACCTATTAATGAAACAGACAAAGTAAATAGACAAACAATATAGATATGTCCACATAACAGATAAATAGATAAGTAGGTGTTATGGACGTACCAAGAAAATAAAACTGATGTCATAGACATCTAAAAAATAACAGACACGCAAATAGATGAATCAATGATATGGGTGTATCGACATAATAGATAAGTAGGTGTTATGGACGTACCAAGAAGATAAGAACGATGTCATAGACATCTAAAAAATAACAGACACGCAAATAGATGAATCAATGATATGGGTGTATCGACATAATAGATAAGTAGGTGTTATAGACGTACCAAGAAGATAAGAACGATGTCATAGACATCTAAAAAATAACAGACACGCAAATAGATGAATCAATGATATGGGTGTATCGACATAATAGATAAGTAGGTGTTATAGACGTACCAAGAAAATAAAACCGATGTCATAGACATCTAAAATAGATGGATCAATGATATTGGTGTATCGACATAATAGATAAGTATCTGCTTGTTAAGTATAAGGATATATTTATATAACCTGTTTCGTCAATATGTTCATATTGTTTCTTGATCTGCTTGTTAAGTATAAGGATATATCCATGTCATCTGTTTCGTCAATATGTTCATATTGTTTCTTGGTCTGCTTGTTGTTAAGTATAAGGATATGTAATCTGTTTCGTCAATATGTTCATATTGTTTCTTGATCTGCTTGTTAAGTATAAGGATATATCCATGTCATCTGTTTCGTCAATATGTTCATATTGTTTCTTGATCTGCTTATCTCGTATACAGATACGTCCATATCGCTTGTCATCAACTTGTTCGTTTCGCGGTTATATCCGTATTCTTGGTCTATTTGGTCGTCTATTATTTGGATATCCCCATATTGTTGGTCAATCTTCTTGTTTGAGATGTGGAGTTATCCATAACCTATTATAGTTTTGCATTGCCTTACTAAGTACTATTTCTAATTACCTCTATTCATATTTACATATACTTAGCTTTATTTTTTTCATTCTAGTTAAACATACCGTTCCGCTGGATATTCTTGTACCCATGATATTCACCATCCACACGCCCTTTCTTAAGAAGACTGGCTGATGACGACATAGGTCCCGTCATAGGAACTCTCTTAGGTGGTCGTCCAGGTCTGCAACTAGAAAATTAATCAAAGTAGGGTGTAATTTGCGTTATAACTGTGAGGGTGTCAAAAAGTGTTAGTTTTAAGAAAAATTCACTATTTTACAGAATCATTAGCTTTCCTATGTTCATCAAACCAAACAGAAAACAGCGAATACAAGTAATGACTTTAGCCAATGATTCCTTCACTTGTCTGTGCGAAGAGAGTTGTCCTCGAGTTTTCCATAAGAATTTTCCCACGCATGAACTAGTTGAGGAGATTTTTTTTAACATATTTATTTTTTTGGGTGCTATATTTTGTAGGAGGCATTTTTCTTTTACAGTTTTGAGAAGAAAAAAAAATGTTCATAGAAAGTGTATTTTAAAATGCCTAATGTTCAATGGAATACAGATTGAAATTACCTACCAGCCCATTTTTATGGAATAGTTCATTAATATCGAAGTCTAATTTCTCATTGGTTACTTTTTCTGGTTTCAATACCTTTTTTTTTCTACCAAAGCTTCGTGAATTGTAAAATGTGTCTGCCATGCGCACTGCTTTATTGAAATTGTTTATAACTATTTACAAGGTAAAGAACTAGAAATTTAAAACTTGAACGTCACTTTATACACACAGAGACTCCATGGGCTTAGCTAGCTACAACCGCCTCTGAATTTGAGCGACTGACCACAAGTAGGGTAGCCCTACTATCTTTCTTGGTCACAAGAACTTCGTCTGGTTCTTTGAACCAAATCAGAGGGTTGACTGTCGCTTTTATAACATGCTCACAGCTGAAATGTGGAGCATGATAATCGGAATCAGTGCTTGAATCTTGGATCTTTTGATTCACAACCCAGTATGCTAACCAATAGGCCGTGTGTGGCCCAATTATGTAAGAAAAATACATCCTTTATAAAAAACATCTAGGAATTTTTCTACTATGAGCATAATTAGATGTTACCCGTGTGTTTTTGTTTATATCCACAAAACTAACAACATATACACAACATTGAAGTACATATAAAGGTAAAAACATCTTAGCTTTTAAGCAAAAACTTATCTTATGCAAATAACATCAATGAGAAAACTAAATAAAGTTACAGGCGTGAACATTCACAAAAAGAGGATTGTATGTATGTATGTATTACACGTATAAGAATTCTATACAGACCTCTTGTAAGCCTTGAATTGCAAGAAGCAAGTCAGAATACAAAAGGTTGAGGATATTATATTTAACAATCTTAGATACGCAAATCAGCAAGTCACGTGACAACCACAGCCGATAAAAATTCGCGATAGAATGGTATGCATAAGAACTATATTTTGAAATTGTTAGGCATTTCATAGGTAATAGGGTGATGCCACAGAAATTAACCGCTTTTGAGAATGGTATGTAACAGCTGTTTCTGACGCAAAATGTTCATACACCCTCATTGTAAATATGTATTTAGATCAGGGATTTAGAGTTCCTAAGAAGGAGATATTCCTTATATTTAACGCTAATAGAAAACAAAAGAATATGGATTAACTTGGGAAACCAGGACCATCGAAAAAAAGAGACCTGTAACAAGTCGTACTCCATCTTTTGTAAGCAAAGTGCGGCATCTTTTAACGAATGAGGATTCAAGAACACAAAGGTCAGTGGTAAAAGTTGTCCACGTTTCCCAGGCAACAGTGAGAGACATAATCAAGAAGGGTCTCTGTCTGAATTTTTGATTTATGTGCGATCAGATTATCGAAACGGGTTCTGGAAAACTGTCGTTCTCGTACACTAGATAGGTTATGAAAAGCAAGCAGGAAGGAGTTGTGTGTTTTGAACACGGCAGCCTTACGATCGAGCCTTTTGTAATGGAAAACTACGCCATACGGTCGTTAAGTAGAGCATGACAGGACATGGCGACGTGGACTGTAACGACTTAGTGAGGCTTCAAAATTTTGTTAATATAAACATAATCTATGTATTTAGTTTCATTTGTAAACTGTACTTTCTGTATAACCTAGTTTGATTGTATGTATGTATGTATATATATATAACAAGATGAAACAGATGTTTATATACCAAGTTCATAGTCTCCCCCTAGTGGCACAGCGGTATCTCTGCGTACTTATAACGCTAGAAACCAGGTTTCGATACCCGTGGGGAGCAGAGCACAGATAGCCCATTGTGTTTCCTTGTGCTTATCTTCAAACAAACAAAGTTCATAAAATGCGGTCCTATGGTAATTGATCTATTTGGCTTAAGCTTATATTTTATTTAGACGAACTAAACTTATACAAAGAGGAGGAGGAGAAGAAGGAATGGGGAGGAATATATGACGTAAAAGTACCATGGTAGATTTTTTTTTAAATCAAGTAGTCAATACGTCAGGCTAGCTTTATCCTAAAGGTTTTGCATGCATCAATCACAGGAATTTAATATACAATATTTTTCTTTCAGATAGAATGAAAGGGAATACACCAGAAGAATGTTCATTTCATCCAGTAATAAACGATGTTAATACACGTTTTCTTCTCAAATAAATGAGAATTCACCTTAATGAGCATTGCTAAGCAACCAGTCAGCATGTGGTAAACCGGGGGCTAGGCTTGCTGATTAAAGACAACCGTTTCACAAAAGTTAGATTAATCTAAAAAGCTGATTGTTTGCTCACAGAGATTCTAGATGCGGAGAATAAAAGGTATCGGAAAATTGGATATTTAATTATTTCTAGGTAATAAGTTAATGACAACAATTATCATTGCATAATATTTATAGTCTCATAATTAATTATTCATCTCTTACCGGTATAACATTAGTAAATCACATTATTTTTATTTTTCTCTCTTACTGGATCTCGACGAATTTCATTGCGACGAGAGTATAATTTTCACATGTCATTAAATAGGCACTCCACCATCACCCATACTCTCACAGAAATATATATATATGTACTCAAAAATTATGACAATTTGTTTTCTAAGCTAAACTGACATAACAAACAGTGAATTTTTAATATATATATATATATTTAATATTTAGAAGCTGTATAAAGCTGTATTGATAATTTGGAAATAAAATATTTTTATGCTTGTGCAGATATTTAGCCTCATAGATGTTCTCGTCGTAGAAATATAGAAAATTAATAAATGAAAATAAAATAAAATAACACGGCAAATCGAACGGTAATTTCTTGAAAAAAGAATGTAGCGGTCTGGTTCCTTTATAGCTAATTAGATAGTTCATTCCATTCCTAATAATAAAGTGCTAATGATATATAGCAAAAAAAAAATTACAAAGACTAACAGAACTGAATATTTCAGGATTTTTGTCCAGACAAACTTCAAATACAGTTAATAACATTGTTTACCGGAGAGTGCGCTAGCGCTTTCTATGTTGGGATGGCACGGACCCCCGTATTAAAGCAATACAAAAGTCATCTGAGTTTTCTTCTCTATAGGTCATCAGAAGCTTGATATGAAGAGCCACCTAGCATATTTGCTCTATCTCCGGTGTATATGCCGCTTTTCAGCTATCCAGAGCGTCCCAAGGTCGAAAACAAAGGAAGAGTCAAAACCGAGATTTCTTATTTTCGTTCATAATCATATTTCTTCATCAGGCCTAGCGCCTACCTAGTTCTAGCAGTAACTGTAATTTTATCATTATTTGATAGAGCAAAACGGTCTTTACGATCTTTGACAGCTTATTTTACTATTATTCTATGCAAAATTGATAAAGCTTTAGAATACACTTTATAACATAGTAACCCAGGTACGCCATCTTATAAAAAAGTAAATAAGCAAGTATAAGGAAGAGTTTATTGCCAAATAAAAAAAGCTATGTAGGTCTGGCTACTGAACTTGAAAAAAGGAACCAATCAAATTAGGAATGGAAGTGGACATATCAATTGATCGGCTAATGATTACATAGCAGACTAAGACTTTACATGGAGAATATAATCTCCATATTACTTACTGACAAAACAAATAGAACTAGAATTTCCAATCATAAAATGTTGCTCCATTGTAAAATAATCATAAAATTAGTATTCTAAAGTTGACTGAAGGAAAGGTATAATGATGAGATTCTATTCATACACCAGACTTTCTATAAACAAAGTGGAGAAGCCAGTAATGTAGGGATTTTATTCTCCATGTAAAGTATGCCATATGATCAAATGATATGTTCACTTTCATCCCTATCTAATTCGGTTCTCTTTTTCAAGTTCAATAGCCAGCACTACATAGTTTTTTTGTCTATATTTAGCGATAATGTTTTTCTTTTACTTGTATATGATAATATTAAAAAACAGTTGTTGTCATTTCTATACAATTTTCCCAGTGCCATTAAAACGCATATTTAACGACGTGGTTTTGAATTTTTGTTTTATGTATTTTCGCACTGTTAAAAATACTTTTTCAATAGCGATGGTTCTACATTTAAAGAATCGTTTGCTAACATTTTTTAAAGCACGCCAAGGTTTCTGCGATAATGAAC
Organism: Limulus polyphemus; assembly: GCF_000517525.1. Classification (NCBI taxonomy): domain Eukaryota; kingdom Metazoa; phylum Arthropoda; class Merostomata; order Xiphosura; family Limulidae; genus Limulus; species Limulus polyphemus. Next base: position 754,027 of record NW_013665693.1, on the reverse strand, counting down.
TTATAAGGAATAAAATATGTTCTAAAATCAAGAAACAAACTTCTATGACTATAGTATAACTTAATAGATTTAAAGTAGTTAACACTATATTCCTGAACTATAAATGTTTG
>NW_013665693.1:752797-753711 GCF_000517525.1 Limulus polyphemus | reverse complement strand
CACCACCCACCGCCAACTCTTTTGGGCTACTCTTTTACCAACGGATTGATCGTCACATTATAACACCCCCACGGCTGAAAGTGCGAGCATATTTGGTGTGACAGGGATTAGAACCCGCGACCCTCTGATTGCGAGTCGAGTGCCTTAACCACCTGGCCATGCCGGGCCAACTATAAATGTCTGGCTCTAATATTACATGTCATTATGCAGACACTTCACCACCCGACTTATGCATACACACACACACACAAATATATGATAAATAATTAGGACCATTTGTCTTCTGGGCTAAACTAAGAGAACAAAAGGTGAACACCATAGTTACCTGTTGAATACATTTGAAACGATAGTCAAAGAAGTTCTAATCAAGACAAAATTACGTGTTTATTTACTTAAACGATACCTTAGGTACACAGTGGGCTGATCGGTCAGGTCAGAGGCTCACTATTATCGCAATAGTATAAACTCGATAAAATGTTGTGGCTCAATCAATGTATGACAATTATATTTAGGTTGCTAAATAACAATGAAACACTTGCGTCTTGGTTTTGTTGTTTACTAAAAGACTCTAACCCGCCACGATAGTCAATCAGTAGTTACAAGTAATTGTCATTCGCCTACATAACAAAGATTCAGAAGTCTTACATACTATGAAATAAGATACAGTTGATTGTTATGTTCGTCATTATTTTTACTATGCGGACTACATTTGCTGTGGTAAATGTACTTCAATACGATCAATATTTGGCCTTTAACGGAAATAACATGTGGGAATTTCTTACCATAGTGTTTGATTAAAAACTACGATGGAAGTTATTTTAAGTAAAACATAACTACTTCTTATACCCCAAATGATGTCGGGAGGGGGGGAGTCTTTTGCTTTTCTTGATTGTCTTTTTTAAACGTCAAATCAT
>NW_013665693.1:749964-752436 GCF_000517525.1 Limulus polyphemus | reverse complement strand
TTTTTTTAAAAAAAAAGTAAATACATCTTTTACCCCCAAAAAAGGCCCGGGGGGGGGGAGTCTTTTGCTTTTCTTGATTGTCTTTTTTAAACGTCAAATCATATGATGATGTAATATTTTGATAATATAAAAAGCATCTCGACTACTTATGTTTGTCTATCCCAGCTGGTTTGATGAGCCATGCTATCGAGCGAAAGAAATCGGCAGCACTGTATATAATTTATATATATATGTGTATAAAATGGTTAGCATACTGTTGCGTCCTTCTTTACTTCAACTCATGAGTTCTTTTAATTACCAATGTAGTCTTCTTCCTTTGATGCTGTGGTCCTTTGACCCGCACTGGGATATAAAAAAAAGATTATTTTTTTGATTCACCAGTTCTTCTGAATGATGAGTAAAATTAATTCAAGTGGAACAAATGAATAATAATAATAAATAATGTGACGTTTGTTTGTTTGTTTAAGTACAAAGCTACACATTGGGCTATCTATGCTCTGCCCACCACGGGTATCGAAACCCTGATTCTAGCGTTCCAAGTCCGCAGACATACCGCTGTGCCACTGGGGGGCAATTTGATGTTAATAGCCATAAAACCTTAACCTCTGGTATTAGAAGAAAGGCCTCCTCGGCACTAGATATAGTGTGATTGACATATTTTTGCATTTTTTTTTCTTACTTTCACGCATAAGTTTTTATAATAAATCCTTTGTTTGTGAAGTCTTCCTGTTTGTTGTTATGTCTTATCTTTTCCTGTAGTGTTGGTGATGCTTTAACTGGGTGTCCAAGCAATTGTGTTTATATTACTATTGAAATGGAAAAAAATTAGACATAAAAGTAAATTACTGTTTTTTATTTGATCTTTACGGACAGAGTCGTTACCTCTCGTGAGATTAAATTTCAGTATTGAAAATCATAAACGTAAATTAATAGTACTAAAAAAATTATACTTTCTATAAATAATACAAAATACATATATTTTAAAGCCATCTTTAAAGGGATCGTGGAGTAAATACCGGAATATCCGATCATATTTGTTGCTTAAAAATGTTTTGGGCTGGACATGGCCTAACAGTTGTGTGTTCTGACTGAAAATCCGAGGATTCATAGTTCGCGATCGAACAGACTGCATTTTGGGCAATTCGTTCGGGACAACTAACGCACTTTTTTTTTATATCATAAGCGAAAATTCTAAAAAAAACAAAACAATATCAACAACAGAAAAACTTCACTTCCAGTTAGTTTTTATTTAGGCGCACTGTATATTTTCAGAAGAAGCCTTGCAATTGCAACATTATACAGATGTACATATACTTTAACACACAAAAAAATCTTCTGTTGTTTAGTACCGTTAGTTTTGCAGGAAATGCAAAACTGTTTACTTTATTTCAGTTGGTTTAGTTTACGGGCAAATCACACACGTCTCCATTCGCGAGAAGAAAAAAAAGGTAATTCAAGTCATTAAGGTAATGACGGGCGTTCGAGTGATTAAATAACACACACAGTCCCCATCTGCCATTTCCATACCTTGCGGCACTGGGGAGCTATCAAAGTTCGAAACTCTATCCTGTCAGATGAAGGCTAACTTCCGGTTTTTGATGTGGCGTTGTATCATTTTAAAGCAGTTTTTTTTGTTCTCTTTTTAACTCGCAAGCTTCGAATTTGAGACGAAAACGGAAATATACGTCCTAAATTGAACCAACTTTTCGATATGTATATATTACTAACTACATATATGTTAAAGTTTAAGTGAACTCAGTTTGATAGCGTGAAGATATATTCTAATATATATGTGTGTGTGTATATATACCCTTACATATTCTGATTGAGATTTATGGTTGATCAGCCATTTTGCTAACGTTTTGTTTTTCTACGTAAAACCATTTATCCTCAATTTTTTCAAGATTTGTTTGAATTCATAATAGTTACAACAAACGGTCTGAATAAATGTTATTACCCTTCAGCAGTGGCTCAGCGGTAAGTCTATCGGCTCAAAGCGCTAAAAACCGGGTTTCGGTACTCGTGGTGAGCACAGCACAGATAACTCATTGTTTAGTTTTGTGCTTACCAACAAACAAACAAATTTCCCTTGCTTCTTACTGATGGACTTGCAGCGATGTTTTTCCATGAGACTAGTTTTCTTCGATCAGAACAGACGCCATCTCACTCTTTTCCCGCCTTCTCTTGTGTAGATTTCCATAAACTAGGTAATGTCTTAGATCTCCAACTTTCAGGCTTATGCTTAAGCATACCAAACAAATAACCAATTCCATTGTAATCAATAATAACCCTAATAAAAATACTCTCAACTCTCTCTGTTGTGTCATAACATTTTGTTCTCGAGAATAATTTATCAATAATAACCCTAATAAAAATATTCTCAACTCTCTCTGTTGTGTCATAACATTTTGTTCTCGAGAATAATTTATCAATAATAACCCTAATAAAAATATTCTCAACTCTCTCTGTTGT
>NW_013665693.1:743554-749091 GCF_000517525.1 Limulus polyphemus | reverse complement strand
AGGGCATTAACAACCTGATTGTAAGATGGAAAAAGCACCATCAATAAGAATGGAGACTATTTCATTTAATAAAGATTTTGTTTTGATATATAACGAGTTGTTTTTTTCATTTATAAAAAAAGCGATATTAATTTCTTGACGACCTAATACTTTTATTATTAATTCCAATGATCGTCTTAAGGATAAGAGAACTTACAGTCGTATTTAACAACATTTACAACCAAATGACCATTAATTTCGAAGTTTTAAAAGTAAAAATTAATATTTAATACATAAAATCAATTTAAACGACATTTTCTTAAATCACAAAAAAGTAGTATAGTCATGTTACAATTCAAATGCAGAAAAATATCAATAAAACGTTTTTATTCAAGAATTTCAAGCAAAACTACGTCAGAGTTATCTGCGCCAGCCGTCGTTAATTTTGAACTGATAGACTAGAAGGAAGGAAGTTAGTCAGTAGCACCTACCGCCAACATTTGCTTCCCTTGGTTGATCGAATAGTAGGATTTGACTGTTACTTTTATAGCGCATCTCTGGTCCCAAAATGCAGGGAGCATTTTTGCAGAGATGGGTCACGAACCATGAATCCTTAGGTTCACAGTCTGGGAACGCTAATGACTAAGCCCGGCCGGTCAAATATCGAAAAAAAAACTATTCCATAATATAAATGTTTTTTTGAAAATTGAGAAATGTACGATCATAAAACAAGAGTGCGACATCAGTTTAGAATGACTCATTCTAACATTCATATCATGTTGTTTTCATTGAAATAATACAGTTAGATCAGACCATCAATAACAACGCAAGTTGATATACAATTTGTAGACGATAAAAATAAAGTACTGTATTAGAAATACGTTCAACAAATATAAATACCTGTGTAACCTAAAAGTTACAAATCATTTATAATAGATAAAGAAAAGCTTAAACAAAACCAACAACAACAAATAATTTTACAAATGCTTTTAATAAAGAATATTGTTACTACGCTGTTAAAGTTAAATCGGGAACCTATAAGTACATTTATAATTTGCTATATAGGTAAAATATTCTCATATGAATCGTTTTCGTGAACCCGTGTATATTTATTAGTGTAGACAAAGAGTGGCAAACGATTTTAATTGCAAAAGGATAAAGGAATTATGACAATGGAATCTTTTTAGTACGATATGTTACTGGGAGGGGGCGCAATGGGCAATATCATACAAGACAAGTATTAGAAACTGTGCCCCGTGACACAGTTCGTTGAAAATACCATGATTTCTACTAAATGTATTCGAAGTGTAGTGGAAAATTCTCCCCGAAGTAGGGTTCTTCTAGTTAATTGAATTTTACTGGTAACTAGGGGAAACAAATCTCACTTAATAGTGAGACCAAAGTAATTTTGAAGGGCGTGTTGACACGAGATTATAAAATGAAACCCGTGGTGAGCAGAGCACAGATAGCCCATTGTGTAGCTTTGTGCATAATTAAAAACAAAGAATTGTCAGAAGATTTTTTTTTCAATTTTACTACAGAACAAAACAGAGAACGTTAGCTCAAACTATTTTATTATTTCGTTTACGAACACAATTTCTAGTGGCCAATGATAGAGAGAGAGAACATAAAGAACGAAGGCTGCTTTAAAATCTTTTTTACCTAATTACTTTCACAGACACCTGTTAGACCTCAGAAATTGCGATCAATTGTCTACTATCAATGGTCACATAACTCTTTATATTTGGAATTGACAAAAATAGGCTCTTATGTTATACAATAAATAGATGTTCAACCTCCAATTTAGCTTTGAAATAATCCAAAGGCAGCTTTAAATAAATAATTATATATATATACTTATTAATTTCTAGCGTTGTAAGTCCGCAGACATACCGCTGTGCCACTGGGGAGCACTTCTGGTAAACAGAATATGGTGTAAAAACAAGTGAAAAAAAGATTTTAAAGCAGTCTTCGTTCTTTATGTTCTCTCTCTCTATCATTGGCCACTAGAAATTGTGTTCGTAAACGAAATAATAAAATAGTTTGAGCTAAAGTTCCCTGTTTTGTTTTGTAGTAAAATTAAAAAACAAATATGCTGGTAAACAGAATATGGTGTAAAAACAAGTAAAAAATAATTAATTAGCCTTGCTTCTTTATGTTCTCTCTATCCTAGGCCACTAAAAATTGTGTTCATAATTGAAATAATAAAAAAGGGTTTGCGTTAAAGTTTTTTAAATATTTGTTCGGCAGTAAAATCTGATAAGAAAAAAAAAAACGTTCTTCTGGTCAACAGAATATGGTGTAAATATTTAATTCAACAATTCCTTAAAAGATGACTTTTCTAACTCAAGACATTATAATTTATGAACTGATCCCCAGTTGAGCATGAAATACTCGAGAGTGAAACGTCCGACTGGTTGCTTTCTGGTGAGTTATAGTTCGGATGCGAAGACAAATTTAAAGTTTTCAACGTTTGTTTTTCACTGTTTTGCTACTTTTTAGTATTTTCAACATCTATAAACTTTTTTATTTTCCAAACACTGAAACAGCAGGTTGTTCCCTTTACACCATTCAGTTACAAATTAGAACCCTTATTAGAATGTATTATATGCAGACAACGTTTCATTAAGTGTAGAAAAATAACAGACTCTTTGTATTCACAACGGAACACGGGGCTTTCAACAATACTAGGAATCGCCTCTCTCTCGATATATATAATGACACCCCCCTGTCTTAAAACAGCGAGCTATATAAAAGCTTGCACACGTACACAAAGATACACACACACACACTGGGTAAGATAACACTCGTTTGACAAAGTAATACATAACGTATACGTTTATGCCTCAAAACACCTGCCTTATGAGTAAGAAGCATTTGTCATAGCCTCACTTGAGCTGGGAACAGCAAGACACGGAAGTAACTACCCTGGGGGAGACGAGTGGGGGCGTCCGTTCTTTGTGTACAAACGCCACACGAGCACTCACATGTCAGCTTTAAACAATCAGACGTATGTAGATAAACAGACAAAGCAATCTATAAAATATCTAATTTGTGACATTCTTGGATAGATTATGCGGGTAATTCATTCACCCAACTTACAGCTGTGCCAAAGCCGCTTGAATGATAAAAAAAAGGGTATTATTTCGTACGTATCCACATGTTAAGATGAAATAAAGCTTCGAGAATTTTACAATGACAATCAATCCTGGACTTAGTAATATATCTACGATATACGACGTAACAAATATACAGGATTAGTCACGATTTAATTCAGCGTATAGTACTTAATAATAAGATACAATTTCATTTTAATAAAGTCAGTAAATAGAGATATAATTTATCCTAGGACAAGATCCACATTATAGATCCAACAATTAGAGATACGAAGAGCTTTAATAATAGTATAAAAAAAACATATTTACTAGCTTGGAAACCATTCCTGTGATATAAGAATATTAAGTGTAATAACACCTAATAATGAAAGGTCTGCAAGCATTAGAGAATTATATGATAGTAGTATGTGTAGGTATGCATGTATTATTTCATACATCAAGACGTCGTGTGTCCTTATCTAGATACTGAATTTGTTTGCAAAGTTATGTAAATATTTGCGAGTCCTTGGTATATCTTATACGACGAGAAACAAAAATTTATGAGCACTTTCAAACTAAGATAGCGTAAAAATGGAAATTGAAGCACTTATTTTCATTTATATGGCCAAGTAATGGCCATACAGTTCTGGCCTAACAGCACCAAACTACAGTTACGCCGCTACACTGTAGTACTGCCGCCTGTATTTGCAATAGATGGATGAACGTGAGAGGAAACTGCACCACGTTTTGTATACATATTGTGGGACGGGAGGGGGCGGCAAAGGTACGTTTATAACTCATTATAAACGTAAATATAAGATATCCTTTCAATACTATAAACTCAAAGTGTTGTATAGTAATGAATGTCGGAACCAAGCACGTGGAAAAAAAAAGCTCGTGACAATTTAGTTATCATTACAACGCTGCGTTCATAAAAACGAAAATAAACATAAAGACAGGTAGAAAATATATTCTTCAATTTTTGACACAAAATGTCTTCGAGGTCTATTTATGTTTCAATTATGACGATCGCCAAGTGGTTAGATTGCGTTTTAACTGTCTAATAGCGAATCCTTTATTCATTGATTCTAAAGAACCGAAGGAGAACCTTGGGCAGGTAAATACGAGCTTTGACGTATTTATGTCTTCGTGATATTCACTGTTTTAAATTTCTCTCCATTTCTAACTATTCTGAACTGTCTCGCCCATAACGATATTTTTTATTTGTAATCTTTTTCTCAAACTCTCTGTACTCTTCGCGTGAAAGTGTCACATGTTTCTACATTGAAGTGGAAAATAAGCAAAAAGTTTGTTTACTCGATGTTATTATTGTTGTTGTTCCAGTAGAAGTTCAAGAAAACCAAAAGCGTCAAATCTTAATAAATTTCACTTCACAACGATCAAAATGGCCAAATTTATAGATTTATTAATATGCCAACCACACTATATCTTCTATGTCTAGTGCCGATGAGGCCCTTCGTCAATACCAGGGCTCTTCAGATCGTCTGACATACAGTAGACATGACAGTGGTTGAGACGCAATTTACACGAGTAAACTGCCTGACAACAACTGTTACGGTGTGAACATAATTAAGTTGTTGGAATGTAAATTTTCATAAAGTTTTATTCATGCCATGATACAGCAGAATTAAAGCAAGGATTTTTTTAACACTATTTTATTTATTTATTTTAAAAACATATTAATAAGTAAGTCTTCTTGATCCCAGAGCGAATCGAGCCTTCACAGTATTAACTGGTAAAGTTTAAAATAACAATTGTTAATAAGAACTTTTGAGTCTAAATAAAGAAGAGCATTTCATAATACACCAACCACACCTTTTTTAGGCATAGGTAATACCAGTGCTAGGGTTAGGAAATCTGTCTGTTTGTTGTGAATTTCGCGCAAAGCTACACGAGAGCTATCTGCGCTAGCCGTCCCTAATTTAGCAGTGTAAGACTAGAAGGAAGACAGCTAGTCATCACCACCCACCGCCAACTCTTGGGCTACTCTTTTATCAACGAATAGTGGGATTGACCGTCACATTATAACGCCCCCACGGCTGAAAGGGCGAGCATGTTTGATGTGACGGGGATTCGAACCCGCAGATTGCGAGTTGAGTGCCCTAACCACCTGGCCATGCCGGGCTAGGAAATTTGTCAGCTGTAGATCTAAATTAAAATGGATAAGGCTAATGGGTATAACGACGGCGAGGAGAAGGCTAAACAAGGGGTTGTCTATATTATATATAATGTTATTTTTAATCATTTAAAAATGTTGGTGTGCTATGATATTGTATCCTTAGCCATAGTGTATTAATAAATAATATACCTTCTATTTCTTAGTAAATTATTAATATTCTCTATTATTGAGTTCCTGAAACAAGTTCTCTCTTTTCGGGCCCCCCAGTGGCACAGCGGCATGTTTTCGGACTTACAACGCTAGAAACCGGGTTTCGATACCCG
>NW_013665693.1:741547-742639 GCF_000517525.1 Limulus polyphemus | reverse complement strand
ATTCGAACCCGCGACCCTCAGATTGTGAGTCGAGCGCCTTATCCACCTGGCCATGCTGGGCCTCTTAACTTTTAATACTTAAACATTTTATGTGCTAAGGTGCCTTGCAATTTTCGATCTAATTTGCGCTAAGAATAGCAGGACATCTGTAAAGCACGTTTTTACTGGCTTAACCTTTCATCTTTTTTTTAACGCTTCACCAAAGAGCAAGTACTTCAATATGTATAAAGAACGAGAGATTGGATAATTTTTGTTATAGTTTATCATCATAACGCCTACGCCAAGATTTGATATGATTTTATTTTCTAGGATATTAAAAACCAAAACAATTAAAAATGTTTCCTTTGTATACGCCCACGGTAACGGCTAATCATGACCTTACTTCGGAGCAGATGGGTAGTAGTCACGACGTAACAATCGGGGGTAATATCCCAGTCAAAGTTGACCAAAACAGCCAGCTGCTCGCGCATGAGATCATATACAAAGATATGAAGATAACAAACCGAAGAGACGTGGGCACGGTTTCAGACTTTGTCAATACACTTCGCAAGAAGCATTCCCTTAAACACCTGGGAAACTAATTTACTGTCTGTTATCAATAATTTGTTAACTTTTTTTAAGTCGCAGGCGTACGAATGGAAACAGCTGTACTTGAAAAGATAATTTATTGTGATTCATATCTCTCTCTCTCTCTATCTATCTATACATACACCCATCAAAGTTAATATCTACTAGAATAGGTTTAAATTAATATGTTGAAGAAGTCTAGATGCGTCAATTCTTTATGGAACATATAACTATGATCACTGCTCTTAACACCCAATCTGCTAGTCAATGAAACCGAATTAGAGATTAAGTGGGCTACAGAGGGGGTGTCGCCGTTTCAGATATTCAGGTTAGAACAACAACAACAAAAGGTTTCGATAAAGAGCTCGATTTGATAACATCAAAAAACTACACTTTACTGCCAAAAACAAAACAAAAACTACTCACCTTGCTCTTAACACCCAATCTGCTAGTCAATGAAACCGAATTAGAGATTAAGTGGGCTACAGAGGGGGTGTCGCCGTTTCAGATATTCAGGTTAGAACA
>NW_013665693.1:728111-740832 GCF_000517525.1 Limulus polyphemus | reverse complement strand
CATCACCGGTGACCAGTCTGTCCAAAAATGGTTCACGCGCATTACGCACCAGGAGAGACGAAGCAACGTTCACAAGTTGGAAACGATAATCATCGGAGAGTTCGTGAGGTACCCAAACACCTTCTTTAAGGAGTTTTCCCATATTTCTTACGCATTGTTTCATGAGAGACACGCAAGTTCAGGGCCATTTCACGAGTGTGTGTTGCCTTGGGTTAGACTCAACAAGCGTCTTCAGAGCATCATTATCAATTCCAACATGTCGGCCTCTGCCATCACAGTTTTTAAGGCTAAGGTCATTTGAACGAAATTTGCTGAACCATCGTTGACACATTACGAACATTTAAAACATTTCCATAAACTTCTTTAATATCATTTGTGGCTACAGAGTCGTTGTTTCCCTTCTTGTATTCAACCAGCATTACATGCCGAATGTGTGTCTCGTCATGTACCATCACTATAAGGGATTAGATTATACTAAACTTTGCACATATGTAGGGTACACTAACGTGACGCTTAGGCGGTTCGTTTAACTATTATACGTGATGTACGTTTTTTTTTGAGGAGGGGCAATGAAAATGTTCCAAAACGCGACCTAATAAAAGCGTTCATGTTCAGGAAAGTAGCCACCTTACAGCGGCAAGAAAGATTCTTTTGTCTTCCTCGATCATTTCTATTGACAGAACTCGAGAAAACCGCGGATAAAAAGATTTTATGGAGCTGAGGAACCAGTTATTGTATTGGGCAAAATTTATAGCCACTACTATGTTAGTGTAAAAATTTTGGATGGGTGTATGGGCCTTACACTTTCATAATCTGGACAAAAAATATTCCAGATATCGCAAGGAACTCAAATCTCTATTCAGAATTCGAAAAACAAAGCGCACCGGTAAGTTTTGTTTGGGAATCAGCCCACCAAACATGTCTCTTTGACTCGCAGACTTGGTGTTAAAACAAACTGATTATCACAGTAATTTAATATATTAGAATAACTGATTAGGTCACGTTAAAATATCTAAATATGAGGTTTAGAAAACGGATAATTTTTACACATTTAGACTTTAGGAATAACTTTTGTATAGCGTATAGTTCACGACGGGCCTTCAACCATTTCTTGGGCTGCGCTTGGTCTAATAGTTAACGTGTTGGGCTACAGAATGAAGCTCTGTAGTACTTGCATTCTGACTTAAGCAAATAATAGGATAGCTACTATACAAAATGAAGCCATGTGGGTTTATCGATTGTTTAAACACAATTAGTCATGATGAAATAGGCCCGGCATGGCCAGGTGGTTAGGGCGCTCGACTCGTAATCTGAGGGTCGCGGGTTCGAATCTCCGTCACACCAAACATGCCAACCTTCGCCTTTGCCTGGTCCCAAGTCCAGGATAAGAAATGGGGAGGGTTGATCGCGGAGCTAGCAACCCCACCCCATAAAAAACAATCTGCTACAAGTAACTGCAACAACACCTTCCGTTGGCGAGGTGTTGTTGCGGCCCTATGCTCCACTGGGAGTTTACAGGAATAATAAAAAAAGTCATGATGAAATAAAAAATATTTAGCATAAATAGAGTCAAAAAAGGCTGCATGTTCTACCTTCGTAGATCTTTAGGTCCTCCTATATCTTCTCTATAAGTGCCACAACTCGCATCCATCCCACCTTTGTTTCGTTTCAATAAAGTGATATTTTGGTTAAATTAGCTCATGCATAACCAAAACCGGTGTCTTACCTTGGTCTATTTATTTCGCATATAACCAATAAACGGTGTTTCACCTTGGTCTATGTATTTCATATATAACCAATAAACGATGTTTCACCTTGGTTTATTTATTTCACATATAACCAATAAACGGTGTCTTACCTTGGTCTATTTATTTCACATATAACCAATAAACGGTGTCTTACCTTGGTCTATTTATTTCACATATAACCAATAAACGGTGTCTTACCTTGGTCTATTTATTTCGCTTGGTTATATATTTCACATATAACCAATAAGCGATGTCTTAGCTTGGTTATATATTTCACATATAACCAATAAGCGATGTCTTAGCTTGGTTATATATTTTATATATAATCAATAAGCGATGTCTTAGCTTGGTTATATATTTCACATATAACCAATAAGCGATGTCTTAGCTTGGTAAATAATTGCTGATTATATGTAACCTATTTCTGTTAAGATGAAACACTGTTACTGATTTTGTATGACATATTTAACTCAAAGTGAAATAATTGCTGATTATATGTAACCTATTTCTGTTAAGATGAAACACTGTTACTGATTTTGTATGACATATTTAACTCAAAGTGAAATAATTGTTGATTATCTGTAATTTACTTTCATTCAAATGGGGGACTGTTGTTGATGATGTTTAACGTAATTAAGTTTACACACTGCTGTTGATTATATATGAATTAAATAACCTACGATAAAGTACCATTGCTTATATATGAACTACTTAAATTAAACACTATTACAAATTAAGATACAGTATGAATATTTGTATGTAATATTATACTTAAATGAAAATGGCATGTTGTGGATTATATATAAAATATATAACCAAGCTAAGACATCGCTTATTGGTTATATGTGAAATAAATAGCCCTTTGAGTTAAATACGTCATACAAAATCAGTAGCAGTGTTTCATCTTAGCAGAAATAGGTTACATATAATTAGCAATTATTTCACTTTGAGTAAAATAAGTCATATAGAATCAGTAACAGCGTTTCGTTTTAACAGAAGTAGGTTACATATAATGAGCAATATTGCCTCAACCTAAGTAGGTCATATATAATATTCAACAGTGCCTCATCTTAATTCAAGTAGGCTACATAGAATCATCAATAGCGTATCATCTTTAGTATGTTATACATAATCAGTAAGAATGCCTTATCTGAAATGGGTCGTATATAATCTTCAACAGTATGTTATATTATGTAAAGCAGGGTGTATGCAAGTCAGTAACAGTTTGCATGTTGATTGAAAAGTTTGAGTAAAATCAGCTACAGTGTCTTAATTTAAAAAAAGGTTAAAAAAGACTGAAGTTAAGAAGATTCTAAGCACAACATTTACAAGGATAACGCTCTAAAAACACACGAAGGGATGAGGCGCTAGAGAAAAAAAGACTAGAAGGAAAACAGGAAAAGTTCTAGAAAAACATGAAAAGGGTGAGGTTCTAAATAAATATACACATAGGAAAACTTTCTAAGGATAATTACTGGGAAGGTTAATAGAAATGTAGGATTCTAGTCAGTATACGCCCCCCAATGGCACAGCGGTATGTCTGCGGACTTACAACGCTAAAAACCGGGTTTCGATACCCGTGGTTGGCAGAGCACAGATAGCCCTTGTGTAGCTTTGTGCATAATTAAAAACAAACAAACAAACAAACAATAGTCAATATACACAGAAGAAAAATAATTGTTTTACGAGAGTAAGATTATATATATATATATATAGATACATAAGGAAAAGTGAGGCAAGACAGCTATTTTATTTTTGAATGCGGTTTTCCTCAATCAAGATGAATGTCATGAAAAAGTAAATGTTTTAAAATGAGTCCTGTTATCTTACAAATGTCATATCTAGTTAAAACAAAGATTGGACTATTTTATTTTAGGGGTTGAAAAAAAATCACTTCTTGTGGTTGGGGCCGTTTTACACATTAGGTTGGATAAAACGACCCCCCAAGATAGTGTAAAATGGCCCCATCCAACTCATAACAAATACAATTTAAAATAAAAGTTCATTTAGCAATTGCATTTCAATCACTCAAATCATTGTTTAAATTCTCTCTGCCAGGGATCAGGAAGGTCGTACGTCACGTGCAGTATTTAAGAATGCTAATTAATAAAAAAAATCTACAGGGTTGATACTGGTGTGAGGTAAGACGCCCCCACTCCACGTAAAGGTGGCTCCGTGCGGCGGGGGAGCCGTCTAACCCTAAGTCACCCATCGTAAAGCAATCCTGTTTCAAAAGATATCACGAAACTTGAACCTCGTTTCTTTTACGGCTTATTCGGCTATCCATAATTCCCCCGTTGTTTGAAATGAACAAAAGAAAATTTCCTGAAATATCTACTCAGTAACTATAAAAAATTCAAAGTGTTTACCTTAGATCAAAGCTGTGGGTTTATACACAGAATGACGTGACCAATTGTTACGTATAATTCACTCTAGATGACAGCACATTATAACTCGTGATATATAGGGGGTGGCCGTTTTACCCAAAAAAACCGTCTCACCTCATTTTCTCCTACTAAGTGTTGATCGCAGTTTTAATAAAATATAAAATAAATTATAAGGAACAGCGCTGCCCTTGGAACTACTTTCTGTATCGTCGCTTGTACTCAGTCTAAGAGCAGTGATGAATACTACTGCCCGAAACTGAATTTCCAATTGTAACACAAACATCTGAAAAAGACAGCATTGTCAGTCTCAGACCACATTTCTTGACAAATCTTCCACATAATCTCCACATGTGTGTATATCACGTTTAAGAATACCAAAGGCATAAAAGACCACTAATGTTATATCGGAGAACTTCATAAGTACGTGGTAAAATGGAATTCCTGTGATTTCAGTTTCTTCAGTCATCTTTAATATAAAGAGAGATGTCGAATTTGAGATGTGCTTAGAAAGTTGTGAAAGTTTGGTTTGCGAATCTTCATCAATCTCAAATCATTGTTACTATCTTATTAATGACACCAGGAGATATGATTAGTGTCATTACAATGCGTTTTAGGCAGAAGGACTCTTTTTTTGTAACCATACCTTCACTTTACGAATGAGCGTGTTGTTCTGTATTGGGTTAGGGTGTGGTTTCAGAGTCCACTGCTGTCTTGATATTCTAAGATAAAAACTGAAACCAACAGGTACACAATGAGTCCACCAATGGGGATTTCAATCAGAACTGTATTCCAAAGAATAAATCAAACATGGAGAGCTAAGGAAGGAATCAAAAAGTTGTGTAAAACAAGAAATTAATCCTTTATTATATTTACTGGGTTCTTACTCTTGTCATTGACCTACTGTAATTTCATTTGTAACTATTTGGTTGCTGGGACAGTGGTAGAAAGCATGCCATCGTTCTACTAAGACAGAAAGGATTGTATGTTTATCAGGCAAGAGACAGAAGGATTGTGTCTTTACCACACTTTTAAGTCAGTCGAAGGCCTTATTGTGCTATCTTACAATCCTTTATTGCCTACATTAGTGATCAATCTCATTATTCGTTCTCAAAGTGAGATTAATTTCCACTTCATGCTAATATATATACAAACCTCTGCACTAACGCTGCACGTGGGTACTACTCCCACCCCAGGAGAGAGAGATGCCACAGAAGCATGGCCAAGCGAGAATAAGCTCTATGGAATAGGTACTATAGTATGTAGCTTTAGCCTGAGACGAGGATTAGTACATGTTTACCATTACTTACGTTTTGATCACAAGAACCTTTGTTAAATAAATAAATACAGAACACTACCACGGAAAAGTTTGAAAAATATTCTTAACTATACCTAATTAAAGTTACATTGTTTCCCCTGTTATGAAACAGTAATGTAGAACAAAGAAGCGATTTGTTCAGGATTTTGGCAGGATATAATGATGTATGACGCCTACCTAACAAAGATACTTGATTAATTAAGCTGTTAAAACCATCATCCATGAAATATATGTATTTCCTCGGAAACGGCCGTGATGTAGCCCTCCAGGCATAAGTTTACTTTCGATGATACTGCATTATTTAATGTTCGGGAATTTGCCAGGAGCCCAGTATATACAGTTATTAAACATATCGCCCTGTTGCTCCATGGCTTGCATTTGTAGTGACACGTCACTGCACTAATATATAGAAATCGTTCTTAAAAAGTGTCACTATCCCTCTATATGCATAAGAGCTGAGGTTCTGATAACAACTTCGGGGAATGAAAACTTAAAAAAAGAATAACTGAAGAGTCGTCTGAGATTGTTTCATGTGGATTAATCTCTGAAAAGCACTCCAGTGGCTCAGCGTTATGTCTACGGACATATAACGCTAAAATTTGGTTTCCATACCCGTGGTGGGCACAGCACAGATAGTCCATTATGCAACTTTGCGCCTAACTACAAACAAACAAGCCTCTAAAAACAAGCACAAGGAAATGATACAAAACAACAGGACATGTAAGGTTGTTATACCCAATTGAAGAGAATGTGGTGGTGCTAATAAGAATAGGTTCCAACAAGAACTAAAGTATAGGTGAAAAATCAAACAACAAATACAGAAACAGAAATGTTCCAGAAACTTGCGGGGAGATTAAGGGCTTAAGGAAAACTTAAGCAAGTTGGAGATCAAATAACAACTACAGAGAGAGAAAGGTTGTACAAACCCAAAGGAGTGGGGGGGGGGGGTCTAGCAAGAGGAGATGTACAAGATGAATGAAAAATGTTTTGGAAACATAGAGGAAAGGCAAGGTTTTGAAAAAGGGTTCATCGTTGGGAAGCTCTTTGAAAAACTAAATGAGTTGTTTAATCAGCAAAAGTAGAATGAACACATAACTCATGTTTTATCTAACCTTTTCCTTAGAGTATAACCATATATGAGGATTGCTTGTTTGTTTGTGGAATTTCGCTCAAAGCTATCTGCGCCACCTGTCCGTAAGATAGACGTACTAAACTAAAAGGAGGGCAGCTAGTCAACACTACTCACCGACAACTCTTGAACTACTCTTCACCAACAAAAAGTGGGATTGACCGTAACATTATAATGCCCCTTTGGCTGATAGGACGAGCACGTTCAATGATGGGATTCGAACCTACGATGATGATATTGTAGCCACTCATCTGCTTGTTCTCTATCTCTGACCATAGGTGTTGTTTGGAAGATGTTTACATTATCATTAAGTTTGTGTTAATCCATAAATATGCAACAACCTTCCTGTAAAACCTTATTGAGGGCTTAGAAGAATAAGGAAGATTTGGCAGATATTCATCGGTTAATCATTTTTCAACCATTAGTCTCAGGTTTATAAGATTTTTTTGGCTCTGATTCGAACAAGTGTTTTGATCACGTCTTGCGCCAGCTTACTTTCTCTTTCTTCACTGAGAGTTATTTATGAGATTCTATCATTGAAACCAATATTATAAATTCGTTCCATAATTTTCGCTCAAAGCTTCATAAGGGATATCTGCGCTTAAACATTCTTAATTTTAAGCCCATAGCCCAGAGAGAAAGCAGCTAGTTAGCCATTCTTGTATGTAACTACGGATTCGAGGTGCAGAACTGGTTTAGCGACAACGAACCTTAGGATTCAGAGTCCGAACACACTAACGATAAGTCACCCGTGAAGCAAACGTAACTTCAGATATCAGGGTGAGACTCAGATACAGTTTAACAGCAGAAGCTTGCATACGTTAACTATTAAACTTGACTTTCAATCACTGAGTCATACAAAGTGTTAAACTTGGCTTTCAATCATTGAGTCATACAAAATATTATACTTGACTTTCAATCATTGAGTCATACAAAATGTTAAACTTGATTTTCAATCATTGAGTCATATAAAGTGTTAAACTTGACTTTCAATCATTAAGTCTGGGAACTAGAAAACTTTATAGAACAACAATAACAAAAAAAAAAGACGTGAAGAATCAAACTATATCTTTACTAGTTATATGTTCAAGGTTTTGCAGTTGCCGCAAGAACGTTAAGTAGTTATGAGTTTCACTTCAGTAACACACGCACACACACACACATGTAAATATTTATTGCATTTTATATTTGCTTATAGAGCTTCATTGTTACGTTCTTTGTAAGTTATGAAGTTCCAAAACCCAGAGATATGCATTCTATTTACATCTCTATTAGCAACTAAAACTGTATGAAACTAATATACACATGGTGTTTTGGAATATAATATACACTTCACCAGTGTATGAAACTAATATACACATGGTGTTTTGGAATATAATATACACTTCACCACTGTATGAAACCTAGTCTTATTCTTTCGATTTACCCTTGTTCAGGATTACTACTGAGAAAGTGGAATTTTCTGAAGCCAGTGTTAACTTAATGACAAGTGTTAATCGAATAAGAGGTTGGACTTTCATTTGCAGTGTACTACATTAAATGTATTGTTTTGAAATCAAGAGCCTAGTAGGCAATGTATATATACCATTAAAAAGCTTTAACTACGCATAAGACGAGCTTGGACCTATCTAGCTATTGGTCTGTATGTCTGTATTTCTTCACAATTACGTAAAATATAATACAAATATGGAGTTGTCAAACTTAAAAAAGTCGTTTTAAAATAATAGTCCGCGGGACATTGAAACCTGTCTTACTAGACAAAGGAAGTGTTAAAAACACACACCCAGGAAATAAAAACTGTTATTTTATTTAACGACGTTTCGTGCAACTGTTCTTTATCAGGTCTGATAATTAAAACCAACAATTTCTTTTGTTTATCAAAACATCAAAAAGCCCTCATTATTATAAGGTGGGTTCGAAAGTGTTTCCTATTTGACAATAAGAAATATAACTTCAGTCTCTCTCGAAACTTCATGCTATAGATAAAAAAGACAACAACAACAAAAAAAGCAAACAAACTTAATGTCCTTACCTTCGTTTTGTCGTTGTGATTAGTTTTTCGGATATGTACAGTTGTATTTTGAACATTCGCTTTTGAAGCTTATTTACCAAGAAACTTATTTTTAGCCACGGCACAGCGGTTCATTGAATGATTCTGAGTTTTTTTTTAGTGCGTCTATACTCTAACAGTCCTTTAATATTTAAGTGCGTCTATACTCTAACAGTCCTTGAATATTTAAGTGCGTCTATACTCTAACAGTCCTTTAATATTTAAGTGCGTCTATACTCTAACAGTCCTTTAATATTTAAGTGCGTCTATACTCTAACAGTCCTTGAATATTTAAGTGCGTCTATACTCTAACAGTCCTTTAATATTTAAGTGCGTCTATACTCTAACAGTCCTTGAATATCTAAGTGCGTCTATACTCTAACAGTCCTTGAATATCTAAGTGCGTCTATACTCTAACAGTCCTTTAATATTTAAGTGCGTCTATACTCTAACAGTTCTTTGAGATTATATCTCTTCGTGGAATATATCTTTTTTTTAATTCGACAATACGTTAAGGGTTTAGAAATTGGCTTGATAGAAATCGGTTGTCTTTAATCTACTGTAAAAATAATATATTTGTTATCCTTTTAAAAACTAGCAAACTTAAATTCGTACCGATTTAAGCTAAAAATTACTAAATCAGGTAAGACGAGCGGACGTTACACGAACTTGACGCCGAGCAGCAAAGTGTTTTTAGCGCAGAAGTGAAACGAAATGATGGTGAGCCAACAATACGGGATAGGCATAAACACCTACTATGTTTTTTTTGTATTTATTTCTTGCTTCATTTTAATGAAATAAAAAAGTAGTGTATTAGAAACTAGATGCTCTTTTAACTTTGTGAATTATCGAATAATTTGTTTGCTTACTTAGGACTTAACGTACTGTTGCTATTCTATATTAATACCTTTTTAAATACACTCAAATACAAATCACAAATTCTAAAGAAATGTGAAAACAGAACTATATATTATCACTTGCGAGTCTATTTTACCGCGATGATTTTGAAATATGAAGGTTATACAAAAATCACACTGAAAATATCCATTTATAAGCTCCGTAAAGTACATCCATTACGATACATTTCTTGCTTGTTTCAGCTTTACACGTCTACTCTTTCACAAAAGGCAAAACTGAATAAGTTATTAAGCTTTAAACATCGTACAAACACTTATACACGGTTAAAATTATATGTATGATTCTATATTATTGTTTTATTTGTTTATGTAGTTGCTTATTAATAAAGTTAACAAACATTCAACTACAATAACCACGATTGTAGCAGTTCACAGATATTAATAACCTGTTCACAATACCAGTAACAGTTTATAAAACCACATTATAAACTGTTACTGGTATTGTGAACAGGTTATTAATATCTGTGAACTGCTATTCAATATTTTTTACAGCCAGCAAAAAAATAACAGTCCAAATAAAAACGATTATATAACTATACCATTATAGAAAATTTAAAGACTACACTCTGTTACGCCCTGTACATTGATTTGTTGTCTGTAGTTAAGCACAAAGCTACACAACGGGCTATTTGTGCTGTGCCCACCACGGGTATCAAAACCCGGCTTTTATCGTGATAAACCTTCAGACTTACTGCTGAGCCACTGGGAAGTTATAGACTGATATACATCAAAGTGATCAGACAGTATAGTAATTACGTAGGAACGTTATATGGGTAAACTTCGCTATAAACGTTACATACAACATAAACTTTAGAGTAATACTTGTCAGGGAATGATTGTTTTAAGCTCATAGGAAACCAACGGCAATTGTGACATGTCTACATCTTATAATCTTATAATTATATATTTTGCTTTATGAACTGAAATTCTTAATCATTGAAGAAATAAGTTCATAGGAAACCAACGGCAACTGTGACATGTTTACGTCTTATAATCTTATGATTTTACATATTGCTTTATAAACTGAAATTCTTTATCATTGAAAAAATTGTTTGTTTGGAATTATGCACAAAGCTACACAAAGGGCTATCTGTGCTCTGCCCACCACGGGTATCGAAACCCAGTTTCTAGCGTTATAAGTCCGCAGACATACCGCTGTGCCACTGGGGGGGCCATTGAAAAAATAAGCCCATAGAAAACCAACGACAATCGTCATATTTCCGTTCTATAAATTTATAACTATATACGTTGTTCTATAAACTGAAATCCGTTATAACTGAAGAAATATGATATGAACTGAAATAATTAAACACGAATATTTCGAATTAAATAAGTTTTATTTTAACTAATCCTTAAACTTTTTTACTTGCATGACTATATGCCCTTATATAATTTAAAGAGAACACAATTTTTGTCCTTTTTTTTTAAAAGTGATTATCTTTGTTGATTTCCAAGCTATTCAAATCAATCGAAACTATCGTTAAGAGTACGTAAATGACGATTCTCTACAATCTAATCATTTTATATTTTAGTGTTCTTATTTATAACAATAATTATTTCTAGCCAGTGTGTTATTATACCAGACTGTCTTCAATAATGTATTCGTAATTATTTTACTTCTGATTTATATAGTTTCCAACACAACTTCTATACAATAACCACAGCCAAAGAATGACAAGCTAAAGCTCTTAATGTAATATCATGGAACATAATGAAATGCTACACTAAGCTAATGGCGTTTTCACGTGCTAGTCCCTTAGCATTCCTATTTGCTGTTTCTACCTCAACAGCGTTTTAATTACATATTAGCTACTATAAGCCCCCACATCTTGCTAGGCCGAAACTTTATTTCAGTAAATATTGTATCTGTATAAGTGTTAAATATATAAAAATTATAGTTCCATGTGGTTATATACGTTTGAATGTAACTCATTTTCCAGTCATGAGGTATGACTCATCCACTTGTGTTGACTTTCTAACTAAAACACTTTATCCCAGTGCTGGAAAACTTTATAATATAGCTTCATAATATTATTTTATCCCAAAACCAAATAAAAGAACAACAAACTACAGTATTCACACCACTTCTGCCTTCAATTATGAAGTGATGCACAGATTTACTTGAAGACTACCTCTCCACCCAACCTTCTGCCTACAGATGCAGTTAATCTAATGATATCCGATACTACCAAAGGAGACGTTGAAAATGGGTGTGGTCTAATCACCTTATCTGGCACCTTAAAGCTATTGTTCTCTCTGATAGGGAGAAATGAAAGGATGTCCATGAATCATTTGAAAGAAAAAAACTGCCTTAGTTATATTTAGTAAGTAAATACTAATCCAAACTTCTAGAGTTCGTGTATTCTCTAAGGATTTTTTTTTATATTAATGTTATTACTTTTTAATAAGTCCTGACAAAGAGTGTCATACACAAAATAAGAAAAGCGTTGATTTGATGATATCTCTGATCGCAATGTTATATAAATTGTTTTCATTTGAAACTGATTACGTTAGTCCTAAAAACAGGTAAGCATCTTGAAATCTATTGTCGTTAAATATTAATAGGATTATTCTTGAAACGTTTTACGAAAGCTAAAACCTAGTTACGATGGGAGTGATAACGTCTTTCAAAACAAAAAGGTCGAATCTACACTTTCGTCTTGGCAGGTGTGGTTAAAATAAAATAATGTTTCCCATAGCAACATATTTCAAATAAAATCGTCGAATATACACTTTCGTCTTGGCAGATGTGGTTACAATAAAATAATATTTCCCATAGTAACATATTTCAAATACAAGCGTCGAATATATACTTTCGTCTTGGCAGGTGTGGTTAAAATAAAATAATGTTTCCCATAGCAACATATTTCAAATACAAGCGTCGAATATATACTTTCGTCTTGGCAGTTATGGTTGCAATAAAATAATGTTTCCCATAGCAACATATTTCAAATACAAACGTCGAATATACACTTAGTCTTGGCAGGTGTGACTACGATAAAGGTGGTAATGTCTATCAAAGCAGTGTCTTTCGAATCAAAATGTTGATTCAACAATTTAGTCTCAACGGATGTGGTTACTGATTAATTTGATAATCTCTCCCACGAAACTATCTTTCAAATACATGCGTTGAATTTACAATTTCGTCTATGCAGGTGTGGTTACAATAAAATAC
>NW_013665693.1:722901-727374 GCF_000517525.1 Limulus polyphemus | reverse complement strand
GATATAAATACATCTGTAATTACCTCAGCAGTTACAGAGATAGGCTACAACGTATCTAGTTGATAATAATGTTTAGGAAATATATAGATCTGTAATTACCTTAGCAGTTACAGAGATAGGCTACAACGTATCTAGTTGATAATAATTTTTAGAATATACACTTAGTCTTGGCAGGTGTGACTACGATAAAGGTGGTAATGTCTATCAAAGCAGTGTCTTTCGAATCAAAATGTTGATTCAACAATTTAGTCTCAACGGATGTGGTTACTGATTAATTTGATAATCTCTCCCACGAAACTATCTTTCAAATACATGCGTTGAATTTACAATTTCGTCTATGCAGGTGTGGTTACAATAACATAACGCATTTTTCTAATAAAAATGTTGAATTTACACTTGCGTCTTGGCAGGTGTGATTGCAATAAAGGTGATAATGTTTCTCATAGCAGCCTCTTTCAAATAAAAACGTTGAACTTACACTTTGTTTCGACAATAACAATTTTATAGCACGTGTTATCGTTCTTAACTTAAAATACATCCACAAACCCCGTATTTGGATTCATCACAATATTACAAAAGTCACTAGGTGCTTCATTTCCATTACTTTTAGTGTTGTTCATCATTTCCGTAAAAACGGAAAATACGCAGAATAGAACCGTTTATGTTATATTTACAAACGTTGTTGTGTTTATCCGACGGCGACTATAAAGAAAATGTAAGCACTTCAGCCACACCATATATTCACACATTATGGTATTGAATAGTTATAGCTTAAGTTGTTAATATCGTAGAGTTTCTAATGATATATTCACCAGTTATGAATAATGTAACAATTATAAGCAAATGGCAAACCTAAAGTGATTAAAGTGTCAAGAGTGAGACATATAGTTTGTATTCACTACCTGGGTTTCATTATAAAATCAACACGTAATAATAATAATTATTATAGTGTTTTTGTGTGATAGAAACACATCATAACAGTACTTTTGTATTCATTAACCATTTCAATCTTCTACCGCCCTCAACATGTCATACCCGTATTTTTCTATTAAATAACTAGTTTAATTTACATGTTATAAGTAATGTTTTTTTTAATTTACAGCCTGAATTGGATTTTACTTTTAACAGCAACATGCCATTAAAAATATTTTGTATTAACTGAGTAGTTATATTTTATATCACTGCAACATAACAATATTTTCTTAATTCATTAACTGGTATGATTGTCCATAAGAAAGAGGCGTTGTAAAAATCTTTATGTAATCATTAAATGGGTTGACTCTCTATACCGTCCACAAGTGACTCAACGGCAAGTCTGCAGGTTTACGACGCTCAAATTCGGGTTTCGATACCTGTGGTGGGCAGAACACAGATAGCCTATTGTGTAGCTTTGTACTTAACAACAACCAAATCAAACCAGGCTTTCTATAATAACAGTAGGTTATAACAATATTATAAGTCTGCAGGCTTACGATGCTCAAATTCGGATTTCGATACCAGTGGTGGGCAGAGCAGAGATAACCTATTGTGTAGTTTTTGTTTGTATGTGTTTTTCTTATAGCAAAGCCACATTGGGCTATCTACTGTTTCCACTGAGGGAATCGAACCCCTGATTTTAGCGTTGTAAGTCCATAAATTTACCTCTGTCACAGCGGGGGACCCTATTGTGTAGCTTTGTGTTTAAGAACAACCAAACCAGACTTTATATAACAATAGCACATTATAACAACATTCTAATTCATTAACTGGGTTAATGTACCTTAATTCATTTTCATCATTTTGCCTAAAGATTTTTTTTTTATTTCAACAACCCCTTAGAAAGAAGTCAATAATAGAAAGTACCTGGCAGTAATGCAGTCCTTGTAGAGAGCATCGAAGTCATTGCAAGACAACAGCTTACAACGATTCACGCCGGGTTGGATTGCTCCCAGTCCTCGCAAGATCCGGACCTGTTCTACGTTACACACAATCGGATTGATGTTCATTCGTTTCAGTTTGGTGTAAACTGTGTGCAGCCCTCCGACAAGGTGTTTCAGGAACAGTTCAAAGGCTTGTGGTAGACACAGCAGATATTCGTTCTGCACACGGAAAGCGGCCACTTTGGCTCCGCGATAATCGATTAGGCGACACTCATGGCCCGAGTCCGCAGGAATACCCGACGGAGAACCCGTGTGTGTCGAACGCTCCAGCCGGCAGCCGCCGTACGCTGACAGGGCAGGCGTGGTGTCACCGCGAGAGAGCAACTGGGTGGTACAAGGGATGTGCAAATTCTCCAAACCTAATTTGTTGGTGTGCAGGGACATTATGGGGTTTGCCTCGACCCGGCTTGATGAGCTGGTATACGGACGTGTCGGGGAAACAGTCGCCGGGGACGTTATTAGGCTTAAGGGAGTATCGCTCGGGGTTACTGACCTTGATTGTCTATGATGGTTATCAGCAGAGGATTCTAGAGACCGCATGTTAGGAGATTCAAGTCGCGGAGAGCATGATGCCTGTCCTGAATTGAAACAGTTTGCTCGATTCCCTGTTCCATCCACGTCACCTTCTGGACGTCCAAAGTGTCCATTTGTTCGGCCGATAGCCTCCAAGAGTTCTTCAGACGGACTCTTTGTATTATTGCAGTTAGTGGTCAACATGTGAGGGGCTGGCTCTCCGTTCAAAACGCTTCTGTCCATATGAAATAAATCTATTTCATACGCTTTTTTTGAAGACGAAGTAAATTCAGCAACAACGTAACACTGTTGTTTGCGCACGCGGGGTACGCTGTATACCCTCCGTGGCTCTTATCTCGAGTCGAGGCTTCAGTAGCCAAGTGACTTGCTGAAACTACCATTCATGCAATAAGCACCAAGGAAACGTCATAGCTCGTGAAGTTCGCCAGCGAATGACAGTCCACGGATTTCGTAGATCTCCCAGTGGGGGTCGTTTCGATTATCAGCTATATTGTCACTTTCGACCCGGAGCTTGATGATCAAAGAACAATTATGTTTCTCTATTCTTTTCCAAGATGAGCAAAGTATAAAGCAAGAGTAGTCTACACACGCTCCGTTCTGCAGGAATAAACAAAGAGATTTGATAGGTTTTTTTTTTTACTCTCGTATATATATATATTGGGGAAAGGGTGCAGGGAATACGAATTTTTTATTCATATTTACTTGTTTTGTTTTTGTTCCTTCAACTATTACAAATAAAAATGAAATCATTGTAATTTTAAAGCTTTACCCAATGTCAAAAAACTTTGTGATAAAGTAGTGTTAGAAAAATCTCCCCTATAGTCTGCTCTCCCAGCATATTGTATGCCCGGTACAATGAAAAACAAAATGTTTCTATACATAAACAATATTTTCCATTTGATGTTTTTTGCACTGACATTATTTTTATTTTGATGTCCTACACTTTGGATTTACTATTGCCGAGATTTATCAACATGTGAATACATGTGTAAAACTTAGAATTTACACATGGAAACGTGTTTATGAGCTTGTTACTTGAAAACGAACACAAGCAAATACGTGTATGCAAGTGGTTACATTAGTTTTTACAGCACACACACGGCTTGTGGTGTGGTATTAGGGACTGTTTGTTAGACATTGCTTCTAATATAACTGTAAGATTAAAAATAAAACTGATACCGTTTCAGGAAATTTCGAAATAAGTTTATAATTTGAAACCCGAGCATGCTCCAGTGTTCTTTGCCAGTTAACTTCTCCTACAAACAGAAAGCATGTTTTTAAAAACTGCTTTGTAGTAACTTATTATCTTTATTAACTGGAAACAGAATTAGGAGATAAATTTAGTTTTTGTATTAATAGTAATTAAGATCAGTGTTTATTTGTAATTAAGCACAAAGCTACACAATGGGCTATCTGTGCTCTGCCCACCACGGGTATCGAAAACCGGATTCTAGCGTTGTAAGTCCGCAGACATACCGCTGTGCCACTGGGGGGCAAAGATCAGTGAGGGAACCAATGATATATAAAAACTAACATACTGAAAAATCATATAGCACTAAAGTACGATAAATAAGATAAAAGGTGTGGTTAAAATAAAATAATGTTTCCCATAGCAACATATTTCAAATAAAAACGTCGTCAAGACGAAAGTGTATATTCGACGTTTTTATTTGAAATATGCTGCTATGGGAAACATTATTTTATTTTAACCACATCTGCCAAGACGAAGGTGTATATTCGACGTTTTTATTTGAAATATGTTGCTATGGGAAACATTATTTTATTTTAACCACACCTGCCAAGACTAAGTGTATGTTCGACGTTTTTATTTGAAATATGTTGCTATGGGAAACATTATTTTATTTTAACCACACCTGCCAAGACTAAGTGTATATTCGACGTTTTTATTTGAAATATGTTGCTATGGGAAACATTATTTTATTGCAACCACACCTGCCAAGACTAAGTGTATATTCGACGTTTTTATTTGAAATATGTTGCTATGGGAAACATTATTTTA
>NW_013665693.1:721307-722891 GCF_000517525.1 Limulus polyphemus | reverse complement strand
TACAGATTTATATATATATCATAAAAATTATTATCAACTAGATACGTTGTAGCCTATCTCTTTAACTGCTAAGGTAATTACAGATTTATATATATATCATAAAAATTATTATCAACTAGATACGTTGTAGCCTACCTCTGTAACTGCTGAGGTAATTACAGGTGTATTTATATAATAAAAATTATTATCAACTACATACGTTGTAGCCTACCTCTGTAACTGCTGAGGTAATTACAGATGTATTTATATCCTAAAAATTATTATCAACTAGATACGTTGTAGCTTATCTCTGTATGTGCTAAGGTAATTACAGATCTATTTATATCCACACAAAAACGCGCCCTCTTCTGGAATCCTGAACATAAGTACTTTTGCACTTGGTTAAAACTCTTCAGCTTCCATGTTTACACAAAATGGACTCGTCATTAACTGGTGCTTTTGTGAGGTTTTTTATAGCAGTCGTTTTTCTCCTCTTTACCCACTCAATTTCTAACTGATATCAAACTCATTTATTTGTAAACGTACAGAATGTCGGCTTTATGACGCTGTGGTGAAACGATACCACTCCAATGCTTTGTGTCGCCAATCTGCTTTGAAATCTATAGATACAATTATTTTTAATAAATATTTAGAACTTTCTCATTGCATATTGCTATAAACATTTATAAAACAGGAAGGTGATATGTAAAATAATTGCTGCTTTTTAAAGAACGTAACAATAAATCCAATTTTGTCTACAGGTATAATGTTCATGGTTTCTTTAAGTTTATCTGTTTCTCAAGTTATCATGATTTTTCTGGTTTTACTTTTACCAACAGCGCCAGATCTGACTCACTTAAATTTCTCTATATTTTTCTGTTTTTGGTAATAACTAATCCTTCTTCTAAAAACAATAGAAGTTATATGTTTTCTTCGTTGATAAGAGACGAAGATAAAAAGAAATCTGAGCATGAAAAACTTAGCACATGCTGTGAAAAAAAACTATTGTTAGTTTTTATTGAAGTGTAAAGCTTCAAGGCCTTCATCCAATGTAATATTGTGGGTCAGCTTTTCGATCAAAAGGCTTGGGATTTGGATTACTACTTTGTCAAATTTGCTTTTGTACAAATGTAGTATTCTTTCATCTATTGCCCCTTTATATTTACGTACTAATGACATTTTTTTTTACTCGTATGAGCATGCCCTAATGAAATGTGGATACTTCCTGCAATGAAAAGGTTAACTTCAGCATCATGAAGTAATATATTCATGGCAGACTAAATATCCACTAGGAGTTCTATTACAATACATATCTTTGCAAAATTCACCATCATTCCTGTAGACATACGAAAAGGATATGTGTTACATTTTCCATATTTATAACCACTTTGTTTGTGATGTCGTGGTCGTGTTATTTTTTAATTTCATTCCCCTAATAACTTTGTCTCTAGCTTTCTATGTTTTAGAAATTTATGAAAATTTATATTGCTCTGATTGAAGTTCTGGTTAATTTCAATTCTTTGCATTTGTCATATATTTTTTTTTACATTTTATTATGCTTGGATACTAAGGCTGTAACGTTTGTCTTTAGAGTTTTATTTATCA
>NW_013665693.1:719417-720446 GCF_000517525.1 Limulus polyphemus | reverse complement strand
GATTCACATAATTGATACACGTTAGTTTACTAAAGACATGTTTCACATAACCAATATACGTTAGTTAACTAAAGACATGATTCACATGACTGACACACGTCAGTTAACTAAAGACATGATTCACATCACCGATATACGTTAGTTAACTAAAGACATGATTCACATGATTGATATATGTTAGTTGACTAAAGATATGATTCACATCACTGATATATGTTAGTTAACTAAAGACATGATTCACATGACTGAAACATGTCAGTTAACTAAAGACATGATTCATACGATGTTGATAAAGTTATTTTGAACAGAGATGTTTGTTGTAAACTTTTTACGCAAAGCTACATAGCAGTATCTACACACCTGTGCAGAATTTTGAATTAATAAACTAGAATAATGTAAATAGCTAAGAGCACCTTTAGCCAGCTCTTCAATTAATGAACTAGAATAATGTAACTAGCTAATAGCTAAGAGCACCTTTAGCCAGCTCTTCAATTAATGAACTAGAATCATGTAACTAGCTAATAGCACCTTTAGCCAGCTCTTCAATTAATGAACTAGAATAATGTAACTAGCTAAGCAGCCACCTTTAGCCAGCTCTTCAATTAATAAACTAGAATAATGTAACTAGCTAAGAGCACCTTTAGCCAGCTCTTCGACTTTTTCTTTCTAATTGGATATTGGTATCTGCCCGTCACTCTTATAGCACATCATTTACATCAAAGTGCAAAATGAGGTTTTTGTGTTTGAGAGAACGGGACACGAGCCACGAACCCTCGGATTACCAGTCCAGGCAAGCTTTGCCTAATCACATAGGTGAAAATAGTAAAACAGGGAACGCTAAAGGTTTTTAGCATGTAAATCATTAGTTTTCGTTAGTGATAGGTGCGTAAAAAGTTCTGAAACACATAAATAAACTTAGGCGTCTAGCATACTGAAGTCAGTATAGATATTTAGTATATAAGAGACGAGTAAAGATATCTGGTATAAAAGAGGTCATTAAAGTTACGACTCCATGTCATTGTATGAAAG
>NW_013665693.1:707593-718568 GCF_000517525.1 Limulus polyphemus | reverse complement strand
TGTATGAAAGTCGACTCTAAATAAAGCTTTTTTTGCGAATGGTATTAAGTACCATATGTAATATATCATATATATTTTGATAGAGCATTAAATGATTAAATGATATCTGGTATAAAAGAGGTCATTAAAGTTACGACTCCATGTCATTGTATGAAAGTCGACTCTAAATAAAGCTTTTTTTGCGAATGGTATTAAGTACCATATGTAATATATCATATATATTTTGATAGAGCATTAAATGCTTTAAAATAAGATATTTTAATGCACTTAGTTACAACTCAAATGCCCCGAGGGCCTCCTGATGTTTGTAAAAATCACGACTGTATTTCCATTGTCGTTTCGAAACAGCTTGAGGTACAGTCATAATATTTGGTGCTTAAGACATTAGTAAAGGTAGAAGTGTAGTAACGACAACTGTCACTTAAGAGGACAATAAAGGTAAAAGGTTACACAAATAACAATAATTGTTTCATTTGTGAAGGAGGTTATTAAAGCTACTATGTTTTATAGAAAGTCACCAAAGGCATGCTTTAGATATATGGTGATAAGGAAATATCGATCTAGTTAGTAACTGGTTATTTACATTAGTAATCATTTATAAAGTTAATTAATGCCAGTCAACGAATATAGAGAAAACCATCAGATAGTAATCTAAAGGAGAAAGTTAACAGGCAAAATAACAACAACAAGAACAAAAACAGTTAAATTAGTCGTGGTACAAAACTTGTGGTTTTTAACCGTGAATTCGGTGTAATTGAGCTGGAACACATTAAACCTATTTGGAACTTAAGAACGTTATTATTGATGCATCAGAAGATGTACACGACCACTTTTAAGATCAGTAGTTCAAAAATAGAGAGTTTGGCCTCTTGGCCCTATGATATTCTTCAACAACAGGGTTTGTTGAGTATTTTAAGAAATTCAATCCAAGACGGCGTCTGTACAAAGCTTCAAAGCCTCATCGATAAAAATTTCGTTTCCCGAAACGATCAAATCTGAGACCGACAATTTCCCTATCCGACTACTACAAGGGTGTGTAAAATATATCAGAATCTCTCAGGTGATATTTAGGAACATTGTTTCCTATATTTGAGAAATGGAAAACTTGCCAATTAGGACTGAATGACACTTGATGGATTACTCAGGGGAGATTTAGGAACGATGACATTGTTTCCTATATTTGAGAAATGGAAAACTTGCCAATTAGGACTGAATGACACTTGATGGATTACTCAGGGGAGATTTAGGAACGATGACATTGTTTCCTATATTTGAGAAATGGAAAACTTATCAATTAGGATTGAATAACGCTTGATGGATTACTCAGGGGAGATTTAGGAACGATGACATTGTTTCCTCTATTTGAGAAATGGAAAACTTATCAATTAGGATTGAATAACGCTTGATGGATTACTCAGGGGAGATTTAGGAACGATGACATTGTTTCCTATATTTGAGAAATGGAAAACTTGTCAATTAGGATTGAATAACGCTTGATGGATTACTCAGGGGAGATTTAGGAACGATGACATTGTTTCCTTATATTTGAGAAATGGAAAACTTGCCAGTTAGGATTGAATAACGCTGGACAGATATGATCAGAAAAGATTGTTTTTGTTGCTGCTATCTGTTTCCCTCTAATTAGTTCACTAGAAATATAATGAATCCTGTATGTGAGCAACTAAGCTGCAAAAACATCAACACCACGCACCTCTAATTAGGTGTTATACTTGGTCTAACTATAGATCGGAGAAATAAACAAAGACAGTTGTACTTTTTTCCTTGTAGTTTTACTGAAAAGTATAGAGATTGTTGACATACTATACATATTAGGTGTTTTAGACAGACTTCTCCAGAATTCTCATTAAGGGCTAAAATCTGTTTACACATGTCTACTCCCCGAAAACTACGTATCAGTCTTTCAAGACTGCTAAACAGCTCGTTTCAGATAAGCTATTCACGGCTCTTATGCTGAGCAGCTTGTTAATGGAACTGAGATGGTGATAAGAACCCATCGGCCATCTGCCAGTATTTGAAAAGCTCATTTCGTCAGCATATTTTCTGCTTGTATGATAAAAAATACTTAGTTGTTTAACACTCTATACAGTGTGCTGGTTCTATCAGTAAAACTCGTGGTTGTTTAGTTCACCTGGTGCAAGGAAATACACCTCGTCTGGTAAAGTTTTAACATTCGAAATGTAAATTGAACTATTTCTTGAATACGTTGCATATCAGAAATCCAATTGGTTGAAATTTAAAGAACTATAATGAGTCAAATAAAGTTGTATAGAAAGCATAAAAAATAATATTAACGTTTCTTTTGTGTTTTTAAGGTGGTGTAGCCACCCAATGAAAGCTCAATGTTATGTATTACATGAATTTTAGAAAGTTTGAAAAATATGAATAGTGGGATAAGAGCTTGCATTGGTGACAATTCATTGTCTTTTATGGTGTATAGTCTGTTACTCGACCCAGAAGAAGATTGGTTGGGATCTAATGGGGCAAAGCAACGCCCAGAAGAAGTAATCACCGGCAACTGTAATTAACCTATCTGTTTAGGACGCACAGACTTAATTCGCGTAGATGAGAATTTTCTCAAAGCTAGCGCATGCGTTGTCACTAATTTCGTACAACTTGTCTTTTGTTATTTCAAATTTAAAAAATTCTTGTTAAAACCTAAATTGGTCGAAAATGACAAATAAATTGGACCACGTGACTTAAGAATCTGTAATTGCCAGTGAAAATGAGAACAGCAAGAAATGTTTGATGATGTATGAACACGTGTAAAACAAGCTTTAAAATAAGTCCCTAAACAGATATATATATTTAGTTAAACAATAGTAAATATTTTGAAACCCCATTTAAAAACATTTATTGCTATACTTTTTCAATACTTTAACAAATTACCATACCAAGGTTCTTATAAACATAGAAGTGATCATGAAACTCTTGCGTTAAGATAAAGACTTAGGTTTAAAAAAAGTTTCTACTCCAAACAGTACTGAAGTTATTTCAATATCTATAACTAATAGTAAGGAAGAGAGGATTACATCAATACTGAAGTTGTTTCAATATCTATAACTTATAGTAGGGAGGTTATCATTACACCAGTACTGAAGTTTCAATATCTATAACTAATAGTAGGGAAGTTATCATTACACCAGTATTGAAGTTCTTTCAATATCTATAACTTGTAGTAGGGAAGTTATCATTACACCAGTACTGAAGTTGGTTCAATATCTATAACTAATAGTAGGGAAGTTATCATTACACCAGTACTGAAGTTGTTTCAATATCTATAACTTATAGTAGGGAAGTTATCATTACACCAGTTACTGTCTCTCAGTGTTCCACATAACACAACAATAGGCTATCTGTGGTGTGCCCATCGTATGGATCGAACCCTCAATTTTAGCATGACTACTACGAATGTTTTTTTTTCTACTGAAATTGACTTTTATGGAAATTTAGTCCAATCGCAAACGCTACATATTGCTGGATATAAAAAAGAATATATTTCAATTAAAAGGTCCTTAGAGTAGGCTTTATCAACTTAAAAAAACATAGCATCAATAGCTTATAAAGCTATCTGTTTTCTCAGTAGGCTTAAGTATAACTACATGTGTGCAAAGCTTATTGTAACTAGAACTTCCTTACGGTAGTAACGTAGGTCAGTCACTTTGAACTAGAACCATAGATGATCATTCCTTCAATTGTTATTAATACCAGCTTTATATTAAAGAAAACTAACCCTAACCTTCTTTGGATATCATCTTAATACCAAATAACATTCAATAGTTGAGCTATTTGTGTTATCATAAATCATTCTGTCTTATGAGCGACGGTTAATCTCGTTGTCAAACTTCTTGGCATCTTCCTTGAGCTCATTCATTCTTCATTTCTCTATTATTCTTCCGCGCAATCGGCCATCAACAAGTTCATTCATTCAATTATTTGTCGGTCAGTTTGCTTGTATATTTGATAAGGTATCAATCCGCCCCTTCAATTTTTAATCCATCCAGCTTTTATCTTTGAGTTCGTTGCATTTTTGTCCTTTAAGCGATTCATTTAACAATTGATCTTTCTGTCATTTTGACAGTGTGTTTGCTTAACCATTAATATGACTGCCCCCATTTAAACCCGCCCACCCATGACTTTATCTATTTATTCGTACATTAAACCATTTAACTGTTGGCTTCTTGTTCCTTATACCAATCGACCTGTCCATTTGTCCATATTTTCCCTCATCTATTTGTAAAAAAGTTCTTAGTAGGAAAATTATCCTAATAAACACCAACCACGTATAAGGAAGTGTTATATTACACAGCTGCCTCACTAGCAAGAAAAAAAAGCACTTTCCGTGACGAATTTAATTTTGTAGGCCACTCAAATCCCACAACACGAAGTGCGGAAATGGTCAATTCGACCTACAGCTATAACACTAATCATCTGTGGTCATTTTCGTTTTATGGCTCCAATGTAAACCAGCGTCTTAGGTTAGATTCTCAACCGTTACTGCTTTAGATGGGAACTAGGCAACAGACGACAGAATTAGACAGCTTATTCTAAAACCCTTACTACTGAGGCAATAAAAGTGCCCGTGATTATAAGTGCAGAAAGCAATTGGTCATTTCAGACGTGTTATTGTGCTTTTAATTCTTAGACGTTAGATGGGCCCAAGTGAATAGCAGTAATCGATTTGGTGGTTATTTGCAGTATTGCATCATCCATCACATGTAATGAAATATGTCGCGTAGACACCATTTTTTCTAATCAACTGTGTCATCGGGAAAAGCCACACTCGTTCCATATCGAGTCATTTTCTAACCGGTAATTGTATAAAAACAGTTTATATCAAAACCAATAATAATTCCTAGAAAAATCTTAATTTTTAAATCATTACTGCACCCCCATTGTATACAGTACAGTCCGATTTGCATTCGACATGTAACTAACTACTAAATACATGATCAAACGTATTTCATCAGTTATATATATGTGTGTGTGTATATACAAGTGAATATTGGAAGAGAATACATAATGATTACTGTTTCTGAAATCCTGCTGAAGCTTTTGCTACTTGAGGTGTTGTTCAGCTTTATAATAAAATAATTAAAAATCGCGTTTTTTTTTCTTATTTGGATTCTAAATTTTTGTTTAGAGAAAACTTTTAGTTTCGGTTTTTCAGGAATAAGCTTATAAAAATATATTAGTTTAATAATAAATAGCGTCCTCTTCCCCTCAAACCTGTGAGGATTTGGCCATTTAAGTGATATCCATGTAAGCTTTCGTCTATACAATTTGAAATCGGCCTTGAATAGATGGAAAAGTAAAGAACATTTTATCTGTAAGTACTCACACCCCCAATGTGCGGATAGCGATTTTATGGTAAAGAAGCATGTGCTACTGATTTTCTGATTCACACACTATGAACGCCAACAACTAGGCCACACCTGATCCAGGAAAGAGTATAGTATCTTAGATCTCACGGGGATGTCACGCTTTCGAGTTTCATTTAATAAGTTAATTAATATAGAACCTAAAACCACAAATGGGATTCCCAATTTTCATTTGAAAACCAACAGAATGAAATTAACGTGTAGAAAGTATTTGAAGAAACCACCACAATATTTTTATGTCTGGACTAGGACATATTCAGTGCCACACATAAAAATAATTAAGTTTATTCAGCCTTATTTATTCCACACGTTTTCTTCTTATCGGTAATTAAGAGTTTTGTAGACTTGAAAATTCATAACTGATAAAAAAAGAACGTTTTCCCACACTATTACACCACTTCCAACAGCTTGCACGTAGAACTAAACGCACGATGTTGTTTTCTTCACGTTTATTTTCAGTACGGATAAGAATAAAATGCGAAGAGCCAAACCATATCACTCTCTTCAAGTCATTTATTGTTCACAATTTGCATAATAGGTTTTGTTTTATGTGTATGTTTATATTTGAGATCAACAACTTTTTAATCTATGTTTTGGCTTCGTATGCAGTTGTGTCATGTCTATGGTATAGACAGAGATTGTCGAATCCTGATCATTGTTGAACTAATGGGTTAGTCGGGACATAGAGTGACGTCTGTTGTATTTTACAAGCCTGTTTTATCGTCTTTTTCCTTGATAAGTTACTAGCTATTGAGAGAGATAGCTTTTCTTAATGGTAGATTGATTATCATTATTGATAGACTCTGATGATAGATTATTTCAGCAAATGGTCATAGGCATGATCTTTGCTAATGGTGCTTTTTCTTCTGCACAGCTACTCACTACTATGCCCCTTTGAAAGTCGGAGAGATCTTTGCTCTTAGTTATTGTTTTACAAACATGACATTAGTTCTGTAAACTTATAGTGCTCGAATAGTACCTGACATGTAATATGACCTTTGGCATATACAAATAAATGATTTGTTCTAAAAATGTGTATGTGTGGAGAAGAGCGGAGGAATAACCTTATGAAGTTTCTAGTCAGTGTGTTTTAAATTGTGATATTCCTCAATAAGCCACTGCTAAAAAAATAACAAAATGTAAAATAAATTGAAGGTCGGAAAAACCTGATTCGAAGACTCACGTAGCACAAACTTTACTAAAGCGTTAAAGATTCAATAACGAATATTGTGTTTGTAAAACGAAGTAAAATATTCTGAAGTACGTTTTTCTATCGGATATAAATGTTGTTTTATTTTAATTTAATATATATACTAGATGAACTTTTACAGGTATCCCGAAAGTGTTCTGTTTCAAGAGTAAATAAAATCAAAATTAAGAGTAACAAATATTTTCATTTCTTGCTTTTGAATTTCATATGTCATACTGTGTTGTGGCTTACAGAATGCATAATTCTTCTCGCGTTTCATGGCATGCGCACGTTTTACTGATGTCATGACGGTACAAATTGCAATGTTAAGCGTCTCTTATGTGACGTCATTTTAGTGCCTACTGACTAACTGACAGACACACTACTGTATAGTAGTGCGACTGTTTAAAATAGGTTTCCCTTCCAGGCGGCCTTCGGCCCCCTTTCGGGGAAATGAGATCACCAAACTATTAATTTTAATACGAATACCAGTTATAGTGGTAATAATAGTCATTTCCAGTCGAAATACCCCAAACATCATTAAAAATGATAAAACAGTTAATAAATACGAACATTAAGATTAAATGTATTAAATCCCAAAACATTCACCCAAGTAGTTTTCTTTCATTACATTACATTTCAAATAGAACACCAGCACCATGCACTAAAAAGTTAGATGATAAGTTAGTTGCCAAGTTCACGTTTCGAAGTACAGTAATTCTATTGGCATTTAGGGATTGGATATAGTGGAACTGAAAAGTTAGTTGCCAAGTTCACGTTTCGAAGTACAGTAACTCTATTGGCATTTAGGGATTGGATATAGTGGAACTGAAAAGTTAGTTGCCAAGTTCACGTTTCGAAGTACAATAATTCTATTGACATTTAGGGATTGGGTATAGTGGAACTGATAAGTTAGTTGCCAAGTTCACGCTTCGAAGTACAGTAATTCTATTGACATTTAGGGATTGGGTATAGTGGAACTGGTAAGTTAGTTGCCAAGTTCACGTTTCGAAGTACAGTAATTCTATTGGCATTTAGGGATTGGATATAGTGGAACTGATAAGTTAGTTGCCAAGTTCACGTTTTGAAGTACAGTAATTCTATTAACATTTAGGGATTGGGTATAGTGGAACTGATAAGTTAGTTGCCAAGTTCACGTTTTGAAGTACAGTAATTCTATTGACATTTAGGAATTGGGTATAGTGGAACTCAACTTTAACAATACAAGAGTAGTATACCTTCACTACGGTGAAATACATTCTTCGAACTTTACACGAACCTACTGAAGATGAATTACACGTTTACAAGCTTCATCATTCTCAAACATGTTATACTTCACTGATTTACACGAACTTACTGAAGGTGAAGTACACGTTTATAGGCTTCATCATTCTCAAACATGTTATACTTTACTGATTTACACGAACTTACTGAAGGTGAAGTACACGTTTACAAGCTTCATCATTCTCAAACATGTTATACTTTACTGATTTACACGAACTTACTGAAGGTGAAGTACACGTTTATAAGCTTCATCATTCTCAAACATGTTATACTTTACTGATAAAGAAACATAACTCTTTTATCATGAATTGTAACGTTTACCCCGAAGACAAAAATACAGAAGAGCATGCATGATTACTGGGTGTTACTTCGCTTCCATTTCGTTTGAAGTATCATAATGTTGTTATATATTACATAAATACATTTCAATTTCGTTGTACAACATGAGAGATTTATAAAATATAGTTGAAACAAGATTATCCAATTTTTATGTGATATACAAGTTTTTTAATCACCAGACTTACTAGTTTTATTGAATGAAATGAAAGGTTTTGTTTGGTTATTTGTGTGTTGATAAGCACAAGGTCATTTAGTACCTGATGATGACAAAACCTTGTCGAAACGTTGTACATTTACTGTTGTGTTAAACTTATATTAAAGTTTCTCTTCATTACCTATTCAAGCCGTCTCCAACCATCATTAGTCTCAAAGTGGGTTCCTCGTCATCGAACTGTCTGTATTCTGCCCACCTCGAGTATCAAAACCCGAGTTATGGCGTTATAAGCTGAGTCACCGGGGGGTAAACTGAAAGGAAATAATCATGTAATGATATTTATGTATTACCAAGAAAAATAAAATATCATTTAGTATTCTGAATTTGATAAATTTCAATTTTTACACAAACATGCTTCGATCATACATAATAATACAAAACAGAAATCATATATCGAAACGGGAAGATTGGTTTAGTTTCGGATCTGTAGAATATTGGAGAAATGAACAGCCATCATGTACGAGAGTAAATCGTCGGTTTGTCTATATTTGTTCGTGTGCTATAGGAAAGAATAAGCTAATTTTGTCTAGCAATGCAAACACATAAAAGTGGATATAAATTGTGAGTTTTCTTTTATCTCTAGAACACAGGAGTCCAATAGCTTTTTATATGCGTTAGTTAGCGTTTCGTTCAGAATATGATGTCTGTCTCTTCCACAAGTCTTTAAGTAAACCTCGTTACATTGGACGTATTCGGCAACATATTCAGCAAACGAGCTGCAAGACACGAACGACAACAGAGAAGCTTACAATCAAAGCTGTATTTCATTCCTTATCACGTTTTAAACACTTATCTAGCCTTCCCAATGTTTACCTAGAACGTGAATGAGCGGGAATGAGGCACTTTATCCATAACTTAGGTGTTCATGACGTATGTTTTAAGGAGAAAGGATTATAAGTGGAAACTGTTTAATTTTTTAAGCTCTCTGCTTCCCGGATAAAGAATGCTTCGGATATTGTAGCTTACAAAAAGTCAATTGAAAACTTCCATTAAAAGTTCAACACTTGTGACGATAGCTAATATTTTACCACTTTTACTCTTCAAAGTACATCCGGTCGAATCCGAGGTGACACAGAGAGAGAGCTTTGTCTGTTATATAAATCTGTTCATTGATAGCTATTTTACGTCCCTGCTTTAATACACCATTCATATTTGGCTTAGATATCAATACTAACTCCTTTAATCTGGTTATCTTTCCTTGAAGAAGGTTCTGATAAAGTCAAAAAAATTACCGGTAGGTGAGACAGGAAGAATTTAAGGATTAAATAAAGTTTATGTTTACTGACTGTTCAACAACAACAAAAAAAAAAAATCGGCAATAAATCTGTAAGTACAGGCAACAGTTTGTGAGTCCACTTTTCAGCTTGCTTTTAATCTATTCGAAAATTAGTTTTTCTTTTGCAATTAGATTTTTAAAAATCTCCATTTTATATACATAACATTTATACGTATTCATCTCTTGCGACCGTGCTTTCTTTTAAAGATTCTATATAAGGTAGGCCTTAATATTCCTTTTGAATTTTAGTTAACCGTTAACTTTAAGCTGTTGTCACCCAGTCATGTCTTTAGATTCTATTACTTACTAGTAAAGGTTTTATGCATCGAAGATGGAAAAGCTGGTTGCATATTTTACAGAAATCACACACTAATAGTTGGGGCACTACACTTAGAACCCTTTGCCATTTTGTTTGCAAAACGTGAATTGAAGATGGATGCCATTACATTGAATTATGCTCTACAGTGTTCGCTGAGGTTTCTCATCCGATAGATGACATTGTTCAAAATGGCCGCTGAGGAGTCGAAGTGCATATTAAAACATAAATCGTGACACCTACAGTCTTTATCTGTTGCCTTATATGATTTCTGATTATGTTAAGTAGTCTTAACGAATTTAGAAACACCAGTTAACATCAGATAACGAGTATTATACTGTTTCTGCGAATGGTCCTCCACAAGAAGTGTTATATACAATAGTTCTCTGATTGGTACGAAATCGTGTATCGAAACCTAGTTCCTTGCCAAAATTATCTAACAGGAAGTTCTCGAATGTGAAAAATGCAGTTGTAACTTTGAATTTGTCAAGAACATTGTTATAATTTTGTAATATTCTGTGAGCGTCCTTGGTTATTTATTCTCAATCATTCACTCTTGTACATGCTTAAATAACAGTTCTGAAACCTCCTGTTTTCTAATTTTCTGAAATAGCAAGTGATAAAAATACTCACTCTTTTCAATACGTGATATATCCAGTCCAATATGATTAATTGTACTTAACTTCTCTGGTGAAATTAAGAATATATTTCCGTATTTTCTCAAATTGCATGAGGACCTCTAGAGACTAACTTTGCTCATGCATTATTTTGTGAAGAAAGAAACTATTGGGCCTACTACTCTAATAAACTTCATCAAAACCCCTCATATTTGGCTAGTTCTTTCAATTTCTTGGTCAAATGCTTTCAAATTTGTCATAACGTTTAATAGTTTCTTTCCTCTTTTCGCGTGGGGCGTTATAATGGGACGGTCAATCCCACTATTCGTTGGTAAAAGAGG
>NW_013665693.1:705686-707399 GCF_000517525.1 Limulus polyphemus | reverse complement strand
AGCCCAAGAGTTGGCGGTGGGTGGTGATGACTAGCTGCCTTCCCTCTAGTCTTACACTGCTAAATTAGGGACGGCTAGCGCAGATAGCCTTTCTGTAGCTTTGCGCGAATTCCATAACAAACAAACATCCTATTTTGGTTAATAGGAGTCCTCGTAGCTAAACAAATACCAACGGATAGTTTCATATGTTTTTTTGCACACTTTCGAGGTCTTTTTGAGTGATGGTTTCGACTCTGTATTTAATTCTTGGTGGTTGAGCTTATTATGATCTCTTTGTGGTAAGCTGGCATTGTTCGATGATGTCTCTGAGAGAATTAAGGGGATTTAAAAATCATATTCTTGATGGGCGGAGGAGTCAAAGAGTAAGTTAAAATACGAACCTTATATGACATTTCTGATGGCGCTGAGTATTCTTAGCACACTTAGAAACACCTATAAACACCAAAAATGCCTCAAATATGCTGGTTAGTCAAATAGGTAAATTACTTAAGCCGAAATAGCATCCTGCATTTGCCAACACAACGTTTTGTTTTACTTTAACTTATCTAAAATAGCGATTTTGAATAACGCCATCTAGCGGACATTGGTCACTCAAATCGCAGAAATATCCCAACTCATTTTGTACAGCATAATCCAAAGTAAAATCAACCTTGAAAAGAGGTTTTGCAAAATATGACCCGGGTTTTCGGTATAGTGACTCAACTACTATGTTTTATTTAACTCACGGGTGTCTTTTTTAACCCCTAAAACTTTTATTCTGTATAGTTAGGTGGGAGGAGTGGTTAGTTGCATATTTAACAAAAAATATTTATATTTAATTAATCTTTTTTATTCATAATCTGAAATGGCTTAAGACTAACATTTGAATGCAATCCTGTCATTTTGTTGTTTCAGTTTACATTTCTATCAACGTATTTATTAAACCGTAGTTGTGTGTCAAAGAGATAAAGATCTAACCAGATACCGCGGAAAAAACAACAACTGTTTGTTTCATGTGAAAAACACTTTGAAGTCCTGCTGTAGGGTCATTTGTACATGGACAAACCAGTTTTAATGCACAGAGACTGTCTAGAGATTGTTGTAGGTGGAGATATGATTGCTCTCAAAGTATTGTTTTATCACTGCCCTCTACAGTAAGATCACATGCACTGTTTTAGACTCTTGAGATTTTCTGCATATTTTGTTGCGGTACACCTTTTGTTTCTTGTAGTCACAACTATTTTTAAACCTGGTATTGCACCCAAGTGATGGCGTGGTGGTTAGGGTACTCGATTGGCAATTTGCGAGTCGTGGGTTCGAATCTTTGTCACCGAACATGCTTATCCTTTGAGCCATTGGAAGGAGGAGGTGTTATCACGTGACAGTCAACCTCACTATTTGTTGATAAAAGAGTAGCCCAAGAGTTGGTGGAGCTGATTAATTGCCTTTTTTTATCACTGCTAAATTAGGTACGGCTAACGTTGGCGTAGCTTTGCGCGAACTTCGAGCAAAACAAACCCAGGTGACATTAGATTCAAAACTAGAAATGGGACGAAAGGAATATCTAAACCTAACACCTTACATAAACGTGTATACGGGTAACACAAAACTTCTCGAATAAATATTGAGTTTAGGTAAGTTTGTCTCATATCACCTTTGATTCGTAGCTTGCTGCAGCGCCAATAAGCGTAGTTGTGAAAACAGTTAACTACACTTTAGTGGATTGTTTGTTTG
>NW_013665693.1:702999-705464 GCF_000517525.1 Limulus polyphemus | reverse complement strand
GAGCATGTTTGGTGGGATGCGGATTCGAACCCGCGACCCTCAGATTGTGAGTCGAGCGCCTTATCCACCTGGCCATGCCGGGCACCACTTTATTGGAATAGGCACATGATAAACAGGGTGAGCTAAAGGTTTCTTTCTGCAGATCGTCTCTATTTTGACGTTATATCCTTGCAGTGCTACCTGATGGACGTAACGGTCACTAATGAATATCGAATTTATAATTACAATTATGTTGTTAACAAAAAAGGAAAAAATATTACTTACA
Source organism: Limulus polyphemus (assembly GCF_000517525.1). NCBI lineage: Eukaryota > Metazoa > Arthropoda > Merostomata > Xiphosura > Limulidae > Limulus > Limulus polyphemus. The sequence continues at coordinate 705,199 of NW_013665693.1, read as the reverse complement.
TCAAAAAAGAAAACTAATTCATGTGAGAAAAATTTTCTAGGTAATTAGATTTTGAATTGCAACTAAATAATGCTTTAATCTTTGGGGTTAAAACTGTACGAACTTTTGAAATGACGGCTGAACAGGCATTATTAATGTTGATGCAAATTCTATTTCGCAAGCAGGATATTCTACACTAAATTGTTAGGAATTAATCACACTATCATTCACATAAAGAATAAAAATGTAGATTTACCTTACGTTTATTGTTGAGTGGCTCTTAGCATGATTGAAATGCTCAACAATTACTTTTCGCGATGGGTGATATAAGTAGCTCAGAGCTTTGGCTTTGAGTGAAATCATGAGTGCAAAACAATTAACCTTTTTAAAGTCCATGAAATAATTCAAATTGATAGATTAACTTAAAATTTTCCCGTCACTGGGGACGGGTACTTTTGCTTGTAATACATAAAAAGATGGTTGACTCCTTTATTAGTCATATTAGTTTTCCACACACTTCTAAAACGACAGCTAAGCTACAATGTTCATAGTGTATAATTCGCATAAATGACGTTTTGATACATTTTTACTACAGTTTAATACTCAACTATAACAAAGGTTTATAGATAAAGCAGAATATTGCTACCAGTTAATTAGTTACTCAGCAGCCTAAACAAAACGTTCATGTCTAAGATTTCCTCACAAAAAGTTAACATTACTGAAAAAAAGAAAGCTTTTGAATGGTGTGTTGATGGATAGCCTTATATACATATATTTTAACGCATAACAGTAATAGTAAGAAAATGCTTAATTTGTCAGACCATTATAAATTTTAATCGAAACATAAAATTGCATAAATATTTATTTTTATAAATTAGTCCTTGGCTAACACTGAATTTAGACCATACTCAGGGGCGTACTCAGTACTGCAGAGACAGAATGTGTGTGTGTGTGGTCCTTTTCTTCTACACAAATAATTTAAGTGATTTACCTTAGCCTAAATAAAACTTCTAAAACGAATGTATTCAAAACTTAAGAGAGTCAAGTGTTTATTAAATATGCATCATATATATATATATATATATCAGAAGATATTAGACCCCTTTGACTACGCACCTGATGTCTTCTGTATATCAACAAAGATAAAAGCAAACAAATGAACATTCATGACCAGTCATTAATTGACATGTTTGACGAGCGAAAATTGCTACGTTTTCAATAACGATGAAGCAAACTAAAAATCCTCTTTACTACGGTCTCCAATGGCACAACGGTATGTCTGCGGACTTACAACGCTAAAAACCGGGTTTCGATACCCGTGGTGGGCAGAGCACAGATAGCCCTTGTATAGTTTTATGCATAATTAAAAAACAAGCAACCAAACAATCTGTTTCAGATAGCCCTTGTATAGTTTTATGCATAATTAAAAAACAAGCAACCAAACAATCTTTACCGTGGACATTTTAACATGAATGATAAGCGAAATATTATCGCCTTGCCAAATAAGAAAAAAAAAGTTATAAGCTTTCTCGTAAAAGGGACTCCAAAAGTTCACGTAATGAGCAGTTTGATAAACTGTGTCGATTAAATGTGTAATTTTCTCCTTTCATGGGCAGTCGGTGTTGTGATCGGCAGAAATGTTTCGGTCCATTTTTCAAGTTAAGATGAGGAAAGCCTTGTCCACGACATTTATTGACCTCGGCTTTGTCTCCACCATTGACGTCTTCACAGTCATAAAGTTCTTCACCAGCTTTATCTTGAATTATGATAGATTTGTTCTTCAATTTGCTGCGACTAAATCTGAAGGAAACGATAAAATAATAAAAGACTACTAACTCTGTCACAATCAATCACTCTCAAACAAGGACAAATACCACATTTTTAAAATAACGCTTATCACGCGCTTACAAAAGAGTAGCGAACAAAGGTCATCCCGAAGTTTCTTAGCTTTGCTTTCTCAGGACCCGCGTAGTTTACGACGTCTAATCGTAATGACCAAATATCGTTGGAAACTGAGCGTTAACTTAACTCTTAAATTACTGATCTGTTTTAATGTCGTTCACTGAGGATAGGGTCCAGATATTGCTTCATACTGAGGTACTTTACGTTTATGCTTATTACTACAGCATTCAGGCTCACACTACATGGCCAGGTGGATAGGGAGCTCGACTCGTAATCTGCGGGTCGCGGGTTCGAATCCCCGTCACACCAAACATACTCG
>NW_013665693.1:681162-702152 GCF_000517525.1 Limulus polyphemus | reverse complement strand
AATCCCACTATTCGTTGGTAAAAGTGTTAGCTCAAGAGTTGGCGGTGGGTGGTGATGACTAGCTGTCTTCCCTCTAGTCTTACAGTGCTAAATTAGGGACGGCTAGCGCAGATGGCTCTCGCGAAATTTAAAAAAAACAATAAGAAAACAAAAATAATCAGTATAAAGAACAAATTAAAAAACTGAGGAAAATCACTCATCTTCTTCGTAAAATACACAGAAAACCCAACAGTGATAAGCGGGGATTGATTGAAACATAGATGGTATTTTCCCTTAACTTTATGTGTGTGATTCACAGAGTATCCAACATAATCCTGGTTTAACAAACATTCTGGTGCATAACTAGTTTAGAGAAACGTGTTTCATAAGCCAAGTGAACCCCATCGATAATTTTATGGCATTCTTTGGTGTTGATTGAGAAACTATTTAATAAAAATAGGAAAAAGCTGTGAGAGTTAAAAGGTCGTACCCTACTTTACTTGTCCCTTCCCTCTCCTTAGCGGCTCAACGGTAAGTCTGAAGGTTTATGACGCAAAAAATCAGGTTTCGACACCTGTCGTAGGCACAGCACAGATAACCCATGGTGTAGCTTTGTGCTTAACAACAATAAACTCGCTTTATTTTATTGCTATTTCTCAAGTTTTTGATAAGAGTTAAAGCAGTTTAGTGACCAGTTGAAAATTAAGTATAGCTGAAATTCATCTGGTTGCTTCGTAATGTTTATAAATAACAAGTTCAGAAGAAAACCATATTTGATCGGTGTATTGACAGTTTGTTTTTTAAAATTACCACAATATCATCAAGCATTCAAAAATCAATCATAAAACAACTGCTTTAAGATTTGAAAGCAGTTTTGATTTTTTTTAAGAGTTCAAAGCAGCTTTGATTTTGTTTCTTTAAGATTTGATAGCAGTTTGATTTTGCTTCTTTAAGATTTGATAGCAGTTTGATTTTGCTTCTTTAAGATTTGGTAGCAGTTTGATTTTGCTTCTTTAAGATTTGAGAGCAGTTTTGATTTTGCTTCTTTAAGATTTGGTAGCAGTTTGATTTTGCTTCTTTAAGATTTGAAAGCAGTTTTGATTTTGATTTTTTTTAAGATTTCAAAGCAGCTTTGATTTTGCTTCTTTAAGATTTGAGAGCAGTTTGATTTTGCTTCTTTAAGATTTCAAAGCAGCTTTGATTTTGCTTCTTTAAGATTTGATAGCAGTTTGATTCTGCTTCTTTAAGATTTGAAAGCAGTTTTGATTTTTTAAGATTTCAAAGCAGCTTTGATTTTGCTTCTTTAAGATTTGATAGCAGTTTGATTTTGCTTCTTTAAGATTTCAAAGCAGCTTTGATTTTGCTTCTTTAAGATTTGATAGCAGTTTGATTTTGCTTCTTTAAGATTTGAAAGCAGTTTTGATTTTGTTTAAGATTTCAAAGCAGTTTGATTTTTTTTATGTTTCCAAAGGAACTCAATAATATCTATAAATTACTCTGAATAACGTATACGTCCGTAAAATCAGAGAGTTTTATATTACGTTTAATGGGGGTGCTCGTTCTACCCTTGATTCAGATTAGTAATTTTTTATTACAAAGTACCCTCAAAGAGGTTTTACAGCCTTTTATATTGTCACGTGTAGCTCGCTTTGTGCTCAAACCGTAACTTTCCTTTCAAAAATAAAATTACTACCCTTCAGTGCACATGGGCTATCAATACCCTAGCCCTTACTGTGTGTATGGCGACGAGGGAAGAAACCTGTTTTAAAAAGTACCTCAATCGTGTGATAAAGAAATGACATCATACACTCTTCTAAGGAACGTTTAGGTCATGAACTACTAACCTTCATGACTAATGAGTTCGTGGTAAGAAGAGTACATTAATGGTCCTTCAAGTGGTACTAACCCAATATATTCTGAGAAGCGTTTAGGTCATGAACTACTAACCTTCACGACTCTAATGAGTTCGTGGTAAGAAGAGTACATTAATGGTCCTTCAAGTGGTACTAACGCAATATATTCTAAGGAACGTTTAGGTTATAAATTACTAGCCTTCACAGTTCTTACAAACGTATGCGCGACAAAAAAACGATAGGGTCTTAAACCTGGATAATTTTTGGACATAACTCAGTTAGTTTTAGATACTTGTAAAACGTGCGCCAGAATCTCTATCCAGTACACTTTGTACGGAATTAGCAAGCTTTGATTTATTACGGTATTTATACTGCACAAGAGGTCTTATGATAACAGCTTATATAAATTACACTTGTAAAAATCATGTGCTTTAAGTAAATAACAAAGTTACCAATTAAGAATCTCTATCCAGTACACTTTGTACGGAATTAGCAAGCTTTGATTTATTACGGTATTTATACTGTACAAGAGGTCTTATGATAACAGCTTATATAAATTACACTTGTAAAAATCATGTGCTTTAAGTAAATAACAAAGTTACCAATTAAATTTCAAAATGAGAACCTGTGTAAACATCTTATTATTGTATTATATATTAAGCAGTAGGTAAAAAAAAACAGATTTACTTATTAGGCTCACAACATCAAGAAAGGACAGATGTCACTGTATGTAATGGCGTCTATATAAATAAGGAATATTTCAGTGATATTTTAACGATTTAATTGTTCATCTTTTTTTACCATTAGGGGATCACAGATAACACTGCACATATTGGTTTCTGTATAACAAGGAATATTTTTACAATATACTAAGGTTTAATATTTATATCTTCAACGCTAGGAGATCACAGATATCATTGTTTATATAATTTCTATAAAAGTAAAGAACATTTCGTATCAAAGAAATTTATCGATGTTAGAAATACTTCATTGTTAACCCTAGAAGCGCTGCAGGAAAATCAACAATATCGGTCGAAACTTCATTTCTCCCTTATAATAAATCTCATTGCCTTCCATATCAAGATGGATATAATTTATCTAAGGATAATGTCAAGTCTGAGAAATCGGCTATCCATATATATATTTTTAAATGTGACTTATACAAGAATAACACTTACGTAGCTGCGTTAACGTTAAAAACATGGCAACAGTTAAGAGGTTTGGCACATCGTCAAGAGATGAGTCGCCCACATAGCAAAGTATTATGAGGATAAGGGCCGACTCCATAAAACTTCCACAAACGGTATCAGCTTTAAGCTATTAGTCACTAGTCGTAGTAATATCCATCAACTCTTTAGAAGAGCATGCGGATAAATAATGTTGTAGTGTTTCCATAAAAATCAAATGTCGCAATGAATGGTGCCATCAGCTGAGATGGGGCTCGGAGTTGGTAGATCTGCTCTGAAAAGTATGGGGTAATCTCGTCGTTAAAAAGAGTTGTTGCGATGTCGAAAGAGGAATGGAAAAAAGTGGCAAGTTGGGGACTCAGTTATGAAACACTGGAATGCAGTGGAGAGAGAGAGTTATTATTTTTCTTACAAAACAACAACTTATCCATTCATTCCGTCTACGTATAGAACTGAGAGATTGCATTAGATGAAGAAATGGTTCGGCTAAGAACTGTTAATTATAAGATTTTTTTTATGTGTGCGTGTGTATATACGTAAATAAGTTATCAATGTATACGACACTAGGAGGGCCCTTTGCATTTCCACTGCTGCGCAAAAAATGACATATAGATATTCACTGTTGACATGTTTGAAGATATTATGTAAGTAAACGGATATAGCAGAGATATGGAAGTGGATTAAGGTAGGCAAGATGTAGGATCCTGTTACACTGATAACACACAATCATACATTGATCATAAGAAACACACAAATATATATATCTACTAACGAAAGTATCCGGCTTCGCTCGGGTTATTAGGTTGATAGTGTTGTATTCTGAACCCATTTTAGGTATAAAAGTATAACTTATATACTTATGTTGCTAAGCAACATAACATAAAATCCACTGTTGGAACGCATTGTTACCAAAACGCACTGGTTTTCTATATATTAGAAGTTGTTATATAAGGAACCTCTTCTTTTCTATGTGGTTTTTAACTAGCTTATCTCATCAAAAAGAAGCGCATGCGGCACGCACGTGGATAAGATAAGTAATAATACCCAGGTGCACACCCTCAGGGGCCACTTAGTATGGGTGCGAAATTTCAGGTTTCTAGGTTCTTTCTTCTTGGAGCTATGGTGGTCACAACTCTTTTCTATGTGGTTTTCGTTAGTTTGCCTCATAAAAAGATGCGCACGCACATGGATAAGTATTAATACTAGTTGCACACCCTCAGAGTTCACTTAGTATGAGTGCAAAATTTCTGGTTTCTAGGTTCTTTCCTCTTGGGGTTATGGTGGTCACACATACACAGACATGGAGATGCATGCGCGCATGCACACACGTGCGTGTCTGTCTGTGATTTATATGTGTAATATAAGGAACCACTTCTTTTCTATGTGGGTTTTCGCTAGCTTACCTCATTAAAAAAGACGGCACGCTGATATGAAAACCAAGCTATTCTATTTTTTATTCTACGTTCCAGAAGTGTGACAAATGACTCCTAGAAGTCGCCTGTTCCCAGGTAAGCTCTATGTTTGTATCATATCTAAGTTTATATATTTTCTTTGACTCTACAATTGCGTTTCGTGAAATAAGGACCAGATCCGACTTTGTTTCTGTGCAATTATTTGATGTTTGCTTGTTTTGTCGTCAAGCACAAAGCTACTCAATGGGTCAGTATTTGATGTTTTTTTTGTTGCATTTCTAATAACGTTATATTTACACAAGAAAGCAAAAAAAAAACTAATAACATATTATATTTTTACAAATAGAAACAAAGTTGTTAGTTGTTTTATCTACGGGAATGATGACGTATCTACTATGTAAGTAATTTTACATATCATATTAATTGTTGAAATGAGTTTCTTTGAGTATTTTTATGCATTTGTAGATAAAGTGTTTAACTCTGTTTATTCCTTTTCTAATTAGAATTATCATTACATCCATTTATGTACAAATCTAGTGGGTAATAAACTAATCACTTGCTTAGTGGGTTTCCAATTGATTTTAGGACATTCTTGGAAGTTAAGACCTTTGTTCACTAATAGTCTCGGATCTTCATTAATCGTGATTGTCAAGGTTACCGGTAAGTACGTGTTCAATGGGAGAACAAACGTAAGGAGTTGAATTACAATCACATTGAGAAAACAAAACGTTGTGTTGCTGCTTAGTGGTTGTGTTATAATTAAAGGTTCTTATGCCGATGGCCCTTTTGCAAGAATAGCTAATATTTTGATACTTGATTTTACAAGAGTTAGGTAATAATTGTTCTACAGAAGTGTTTCTAACTTTAGATTCTAATTTGATTAGTTCTATACTTCTGGCAGTAAATGAAACTATAAGGTAAAACCTTTCCTTCATGTTCATTGTTTTCGATTTAACTGATGACAAATATTAAATAATATCTAACCTACATTGTAGACTCCTGCATTTATGTTTGATTGAATAAAGATAAGTTCATTAAACGATAGTCAGATCTTTAGTTTGATAAACTTTTAGTAGGTCTCTGTGCTTTAGCCTTGTTTGTTTCGTATTTGCGCCCATGTCTACGTGGTCGACGTGTAATTGGTTGAGAAAAATACGGGCTATTAAAACATTGGCAGCCTTAAAAAATATTGTCGTCGTTTTTAAATCGATCATAAAGCTCATAAAGGTAAATTTTAACTTACGTTTTCTATTAGTTATCTGACCCAGATAATCATTTTTCAATGCACATGAAGTTTGAAACGTACTTTGTAACGAAACTGTGTATATGGCATTAAATCATTATCTTCTATGCATAGGGAGATGCATACATTCGAACTTCGTGATCAGGCTGCAGTCCATATGCCACTCGCCTACCCTCTAATGGCACAGCGGTAATGCTGCTGAGTTATAACGCTAAATCCGGGCTTCGATACCCGTGGTGGGTACAGAACAGGTGGCCCATCGTGTAGCTTTGTGCTTAACAATAAATAAACATATGCCACTCATCATAGGTTTGAATCAAAAGCATTACTTATATTTTCTTTAGTGTCAAAACTGAAATGGACTAGTCTGAATATGACAACAAACTCAAAACTATTTTACATATGACTTTCTACTTTAATTCATTTGGAGTAATTGGATTATTAACACGGAGTGAGCTTGGATTAGCTAATGCCTTATCCGTACTGTGAAATTCTAAGCAATGTTGCACAGTGTACATTGATGAAGTTCTGTACGGTTTGACAACACCTCTTTCAATATAATACTACATCATGCCAGGCCACAAATTATGTCCAGCAGTTGTGAGAGACAAACAATATCTAGTATGAGTCTTTGTAAACTAAAGTCACGATGTCCTAGTAACTGTTGTAACATGTCTTCAGAGATAAAGAACATATAACTCAAACTGTTACCAACCTTGGAGCTGCCTTGCAAAAGAAAATGGTGGTATCTTCTATTATACCTGATCAGTGTTTGGTGGCAAATGGCAGTAACATATCCAGGATATGATTAATATGAAATCGAACTATATCCCTATTAAAATAAAGCTCCAGAGGCAGAGCACAATATCTTTGGGGTCTGTTTCTATACGTTTGAATATTGAGTATTGCTAATATCTTATAATTGATAAAAGCAGTTTTGAAATACCTTCAAACATATATGTATTTTGGGTCCCTCACCATGCACATTAAAAAGGAAAATATTCCTTTATATTTAGAGGTTAATATCACTTGGATAATTTTATTGACCTTATTAAAGATAAATTAAGCCTTTAAATTTTAGAAGATACTTACAAGCAGACGCTTATATATTATTATAATACATTCAGCTAATGTGAACACTTGTGATAAAAATCATGTAAACTATAATTTTTTAACATTCCTTATGATTTGCTCAGTTCTCAGTTCATACCAGAAATGTGTAAAAAGAACAGTTCAGATCCATGTCTTTGACTCTCTTGGTCTACAGTGTACATAATGTTTATCACAAATGTTAGCATGTCTTGGGATTTTCGTTTTTTACAATCTGTTTATCCAGTCAAACCTTTCGTTCATGTTACACATGCTTGAATTGTTTATAACTCAAATTTTGAATTACTTCTTTCATAAAATTTAAGCTTTTATATAGTGAATATAATATTACGGGGTTGATTCTCTCCCCTGTAATTGTATGAAAATGAACTACACTAGAGTACAGTCAACGTTGATAGTTTAAAGCAGTTATGTTGTGAATGCACTCATGGCTCTTAGGAAAAACATGACACATGAAAAACGTGTAGAAGTTTTGGCTGGTGGAGGCTATTCCATACAAAGATTTGAAGCAAAATTTCATGTTTTAGTAGGAGATTTGTAGAAGCTCTGAAGAAGATACTTGAAATAACATCTACAGTATAGCATACTGAGGGGACCAATACCAGTGTAGGCAGTATCTCAGCAATGTTGTTAGAGAAATACATAAAACTGATGGTGCCCTGAGTGCTGACAGATACAATCACATTCTTGTTCATCATGTCAGTCCCTCGAGAACAAGGTATGTTGGACAGGGACTCATCTTCTATCAAGACGTCAAAGTTTAAGCCATATAAGTTTTTGATATTGATCATATTTATCACAACATTAGAAACCCAGTTTGAGAACCCTGTATCATATCTTATCCTTATATTTGGTCAAGACTTGAGGACTGCTCCAAACCAAATTCTATTAATCGTTGGGGCTATAATGAACACTTCTAGAAATTATGTTTTGTGATTCCAGTGTGTATATTCTCTATACCAGTCTCTTTTTGAAACACAGATAAAATCTTGCCCTTTTTTTAGATAGCTTTGGCTATGGCATGATTCTGATTTTGAACAGTTTGGTTGTTTTTAGAAGGACGTACTTTTTTCCTTATATGGACAAAACCACTAAAGATTCTTATGATATTATTCTTTTGTATTTGCTTCTGGGCTTTTCTGACTGTTAGAAATTTTTGTATTTTCATGTTGGCCTACCAATTGCATAGTTTCTTTTAACTATGGTTTTATTTCCCTTCACTTCACACTAAATGGCCATAGAAATGAGTTCAAAGAGTATAACAGCATGTAGCACTCCAATATGACTCCTCAAAGCTTTAAGAAATAAGTCTTCAATAAATTTATCTATCGAGATATTTTTTACTGTTTTCCCTTTATCTCTTAATAGACTTTTTCTTATTAAGTGCAAACGGCTCAAGCAGAACAGACTAGAATCTTGCTACCCTTTTTTATAATTTCAGTTAATTAAACCTAGTGGATCTTCTTGCTTTCTTTTATATTAAAATCTGTTTTCAGTTCCTTGACCATGATGTAGCACTTTTCTAGGGTCCTTGTAATAATGTGATATATATCATTTTGTGCAAGGCCTTCAGGACCATGCCATGAGAAACTCTACTTGGATTGAATTTTCGTCCGTCTACTTCATTGACTTATTGAATGAAATTTGATAATAAATCTCTCGAAACTCTCACTAAGTGAAGACATAGCCTTGATGAGCTTACACAACGTTTTCAGTCTTAGTGCAGACTTTCCATTCAATAGCAGATGCGTGTCTAGACAGATGGTTGTTTTCCAACAGGTATTGTTTTGTTCCAGATCATACTCCTTAGGCAATAGGCCTTCCAGTTACAAGACAGACGTCCACCTTGCAGTATGATAGTCTTTGATAGACCTTCCGTGGTGCAATGGTATCACATGTGTTTCTAAATTATTCTCTCTTTATGTTAGAGTAGCAGGATAAACTATGCTTTGTCCACTCTGTTGTATTTCATTTCTTTTTTGGTTGCTGTTAAGTTGCTAGAACAGGCATTCTCCAATCCTAAACAGGGCCTCTCCAGATTCTCTTGTCATACTTATAGTAGATTAATATCATGTTGAATCTTTCAGACAGTCTTTTATCATTGCTTTGGTGGATTTCTGAGTAAAGGAGCAGAAGATCCCCAAGCTAAACAGTCAGAAGTGCCATAGTCCCAATTTCAACAGGGAAAATTACACTCTACTTATGTGTAACACTTTCTTTATGCTCTTATGAACACCCCCGGTGTCTTTTAACCCTGAACTCTTCTTGAATTTGGAGTCAAATGATTTAAACCGAAATTACTACCAAGGTAAAGTAAAGTATACTCTTGTGACTGTCAAGATTTTGCAACAGTCGTTATCCATATCTAAATTATTTCCACAGTTATAACTGCAGCAAGGTGACCCATCTGTTTGTTTTGAAGTAGTTTTAAATGTCACTGTTGTAAAAATATGTGTAAAATAATAACCATTCTTCTATTATAGACCTGATGCGTTCACAAAGATCGATCCAGTAGGGCAAATTTATATTATTGTTGGAACAGGTACTCCCTTGGCTCAAACATGGCTTTGCTATGTTCTACAACTGTTGAAGCAGCAGAGTGAAACACACTGCTTGTAGCACAATCCTCCCATGTCTCATCTCAATAAAGAGATTAATATCATGTTGAGTTTTTAAGAAGTCTTTTGTCATTGCTTTGATGGCTTTCTGTGAGCAGAAGATCTCGAGTTATCTTTCAGACTATTATAATAATGTAAACCATAATTTTTGGACATATTTAATTAGTTGTACAGATTTTCAGACTCAACCATTGTTTTGTTGGAACCTCACGACAAGCTATAATTATGGTAGCAATGACATCCTTACTTCACAAAGTTGAATGTTGTGTTTGTAAAACAGATCTTACACAGATAAGAATAATTACTGCTTCAGCAGGGTCTGCTGTACTGAATTGTTAGTAAAGGAATTATCTCTTGCTTTACCTGATCGATTGGTTGGTTCATTAAACACGTATTGTTCAGACTGGAATAAAGCTTCGTTGGTTTGTTAAGTTGTAGGTGCAGTAGGGCAAACCATATTGATGTTTGGGATTAAATATTTCGTTGTAAGTTGGAGGAAATGGTATTCTAGTGAATACCTAAAGAAGAGTACATGAATGACTTGGTGCCATGTCATAGAAAGCTGTGAGTCTCCATAAATATGACAGATTTCTTGAAGGCTTATAGGAGCACACAAAGAGGGGTTGGTTCCTTCCTGCTCCATACTGGATATTAACAACATATGAAACAAAATACATGCTTTTAGATTATCATAGAACAAGGTACCAAAATGTTTATGTTAAGTTCTGAGCATTCAGATTAGCACTGTAAGTCTACATTTTTACAGTTATATTGATATTCCAGTATATTACTTAATAAATGTTGTAGGAGCTATTTGCAACCAATTTCGTGGAGTCCCCTCAAATACAATTACATTATTTAAAATGTAAGTTCGAAATATATAAATGGCGTTTCGTACATACTTCCCACGGGAAGTTCTTTATCCTAACATGTACGAGTAACTTTGATTTGTTTGTTTAACGTAAAGTTTAACAATGGACTACCTGAGCTCTATTCACCCCGAGGTATCGAGCCCCGGATTTTAGCGTTGTAATTTCTTAAACCTACCGCTGACCCTTCTGGGGATGTAATAATAGCGCTGGCACAGGTAGGCATTTCAGAAATTACGACAATGTCTTTTAAAAATATAAAAAGTACATTTTGTTGCTTGAAATTGTAGTTTGGTTTCAAATAATGATCTTGTTTTATAATTTTAGCTGTTTGTTGTTTTAAGCGTAAAGCTACTCTAATTTTAGCTACAATGAATCAAAATAATGGTTATTCACCACTTCTTCTATTGTAAAGCTTTTTTTGTCTATATTACTTTAATTGTATCATCTTTATATATACCTTTATTAATTTTAAATATATCATGTTTACATACACCTATATTAAATTTGCTATATTATATAAAGTTACGAAAGTGAATCTTCTAAATAGTCTTGAGGGAAGGCAGTCAATAAACAACACCCTTCACCAACGCTTGCCCAAATGAATAGTGGGACTTGACTTTCAGTCTTATATAAGTATGTAAACACACCTACGACCACAAAGTGCGGAACGAGTTTGAGCGGCAATGGGACACAAACCATAAACTTACGATTTCTGTGAGTTCTGGTAAGTTGACTATTAGTAGACGCTTGGCCCCCGAGTTTGTATACATGAAATTGTGAAAGGGAAATGGGTGAAGAAATATCTTTTGTATTGTTTCTTTATATATATACCTAATTTCTTACGAATATTATTAGCAATGTGAAAAAGATATATAAATATAAAAGGCTTAACTTTATTTAGTAAATAACCCTCTGTTTAAAAGAACAAACACTACAATTAAAAAATTGTAAAACGCTTAATTGTTAATGTCATTAATAAGTCTTGAATTACGAACCATCTTCTTCATAGCACGAGATCAAGAGACTTTTATCTTCTTTCATCCTTAGAGATCAGATTTATTCCAAGACAGGATGATAACGACATTCAACCCATGAACGATGAATTGGCACTCGGTTTAATATCTCGATTGATGGACTGACTATTCCCTCTTCTCTCCTCTCTCCTGCGATGAAAAAGATGAAATATCACCATCCTCCTGGATGGATAGATTACCCTACAGGCAACAAATACGAAACATTATACAGAGTGCAAATAAATATAGAAATAAGAATATTCATGAACAAATGCAATGAAGTGCAAAGATCCTAGAATTCCGCCAACAGTGTTAACTGGACACATGGTAATCACCTTGTTTCACAGATCCTAGAATTTCGCCAACAGTGTTAACATGGTAATCATCTTGTTTCACAGATCCTAGAATTTCGCCAACAGTGTTAACTGGACACATGGTAATCATCTTGTTTCATAGATCCTAGAATTTCGCCAACAGTGTTAACTGGACACATGGTAATCATCTTGTTTCATAGATCCTAGAATTTCGCCAACAGTGTTAACTGGACACATGGTAATCATCCCATTTCATAGATCGATGGCAGTTGTTTCATCGTAATGATATTTATTTCATTTTTTAGTTGTAATGACTCTAGATCGACTCTGCTCTACGAATAATTAACTACCACAGTAAATTCATCGGGAAAGTCGTTCCCTCATCCTACACTGCTATTTCTACAAAATCCCCGGTCGTTAAACGATGGTTATGATTCTTTTTCTTCTTTCAGCTGCAACAATCCTGTTGGGTTTGGATCACTCACTTACGTAACATGTTATAAGCTTTACATAGGAAGCAGTCCCACTTCCGACGTTTTCTAGCACCCTTTTTCTGGATTAATGATCTGTCTTTACATCAAATCTCGCTTTATGACCACAGATGCTGAATGATTTCTCAGTTATATTCACTAAAAGTACAATCAGTATCTTGTAGCACTGTTTTGTTGCTTCTCGTAATTATTATTTTCTTATTTATTTACTGTAATTATTTTAGTAATCCCTAAACAAATGCTTTTGTAGCAATCTTCCGATGTTAACCTAGTCACAAGTCAGCTCCAGGAATCAGACAATTAGCTTACTGTACAAAATGCTGGTTTATCGTGTACTGATATTGTACTTTTATCAGTTCTTTATTATTCGGTTGACAATAAGCTTTTGCTTAGTATTCATCTATTTTATACGGTTATTATTCGTAAATTGGTATTAATTTATTTATATTTTTCATAGGCCGGGCGTGATCCTATGATTAGTGTACCCGGACTGTGAATCCGAAGGTTCGTGTTTCGTGAACCGTTCCTATAAAAACGCGCTCCGTACTGTGAATGCGCTGTAAGAGTGACAGCATTAGTATAAATGGAATTTTGTGCTGTATAAAAGAAACAAAATTTGCTTCTGGGAATTTGTTTTATATGCGAATTAGTTAAAATAACTTTTTAAACGTTTCTCCTGTATATTGAAATTAAAATTAGTTTGGGCCTGATAAGGATGAAACCACGAATCGTGTCGAAGCTGTAAGAATAGATTAAATTTTTAAAGAAAAATATCAAATTGAATTTTGGAAGTTTCTAGAATAAGGTATGCTAGTGAAGCTGTGAAATCAAGACAAAAAAAGTTGTAGAAGAAGAAAGTTACAAGAAGCTGGTAAGTTTTTTGTCTTCATAGCTTTAGAGTAATCAAGGAGGTAAATTTTGACAAATTAAAGATTAAGAGAGATGGTGCTGGATTTTCATAGTCTGGTTTTTTGGTTCCAAGGCTTCTTAAGTCCTGCTTAACTAAAATCATTTTGAAAAACTAGTTAACCTCCTGGGTGCATTTTCCATTTTGGCAGCTAGCAAAATGATCATGGTTTCATTTCAAAGCATAAAATAATCAGTGAAACTTTCTTGTAACTGGCCAGGTAGTAGAAGCTAAATAGAAACAAGGGTTAAAGGTTTAAAAATGCTTTTGGTGATTGCAATGAGATTTCAAATAATGAAAGAAACTTGCCTTTCTCGCATGAGTTCTATTTCAAACTCTAAATTTTTCACATGCTATTTAATTACAACACACTAATGCAATAAAGAGGGTTATACGCTTGCTGAGGGCACGTTAAATATTCAATTAGTAAAGTTATATCGAATACATATTTTGGTGTTGTTACCCACAGTATAGAATACTAACTGGCAATATCTGCTCAAGTCGCTATATTGATGACGTCATTTGGAAGGTCTGGGCGCCTAGAAATTGAATAAAGCTAAATGTTCAGCTTAGTAACACTTATTTCCAGATCTATCCATTCAACAACCAGACTAAAATATTTGTTAATCCGTCTTGTTTCTGTGATAACACTGATCTAAAATTTAAGCCAGTTACGTCTGTCCACGACCCGCAAAACATTTACGCTAGTTTTCATGCCCTTTGCTTGAAATTTTCTTATTCTATAATTTGTACGTGTGGAATTTAAGCTACGCTTTTGTGCAGGCATTATGTTTGATCAGACAAACACAAGCGTATTATTCACATAGATGATTATTATTCTGCTTAATAGACCTCACTTCCTACTTGATCAGCTTCGACGGTAAGGGACCATTTTTAAAACTTTCTTCACAAAGCCCAGAAATCTTTAATCTCTTTACCTTTCATAAGCAGGCTCCAGTTTCCTACTGCCTCAGTTTTTGTTTATTTTTTGATGGATCCAAAGTGATTCTGTCATTAGTAGCTATGTAGCTCCAGGAAAACGCAATTTCAATATTGATAAAGATACACTTATTAGACTTAAATTTCAATCCTATCTCCTCTGAATCCTTCAAAGTAATGCTTATATTGTTCAGAGCTTATCCAAGAGCACTTTCAAATGCTTACATATGACATAAGAAGTGTGTGAGAGTATTATTCTAAACCTCTATAAGCAGGTTTTCATAAGCAGCTATAAGCAGCTGTTAGGTGTAATTGTTCTTTAAAATCTACTAACCTAATTTTAATATAACTAGCGGATCCAGTGAACTGTACTATTATAGTTCATCCAATACGTTTTAAGTGCTTATATCTTAATGGTGTGTGGGGGGCATCTAATTATAAAACTCTATGAACCTCTCAAAAAATCCACATAAAACCTCATAAAATTCATTTTTATTCCTTACATTCACGGTACATGACAATCAGATACTTTAAATGACTGACTATATTATATCCTCCTGTCTCTTTGTTTTGTAGTTCCTTCGACACAAGGCTGCTCTGTGAGAGGCTGATTAATTGGTGTGGCATACATAATATCCATATGATGCTGGACGAGATATGTTTCTTATACACACCTAATTTCTCATGTGTTTTAGAACTTGAAAATCTCACTAGTTCATCTTCTTATTGGTTGGTGTAAGTCTTAAACAATTACGCTATATTAGCTGTAAATGCATAAGCAACTTAATCGTCAAATTCTTCAGTTGATCCAAATGTTTATCTTACTCTTGTTTTCACTGTCATCTTCTTTTGTCAATTGATTACAGATTCTTTTTGTTAGAAACTTTTCTTCCATGTCATAATTTTTACATAACCATATATTTTACCTAGGAAAATGCCAACCCATTATTGTTGTGCGTCAACTATATGACTTTGGCTTGTCAGCCACTTCACCATATGCCACAGGTCTTCACGTCTTTACTTGCAATTAGAGACTACATCAATAAAATATCACGAATGACAAATGGTTGTCATTCCTTTTGAAAGAAACATCAGTATACCCATTTTAAACATTAGTATACCCTAATTAAACATCAGTATACCTTTGCTAAACATCAGTATACCCATTTTAAACATTAGTATACCCTTGTTAAACATCAGTATACCTTTGCTAAACATCAGTATACCCATTTTAAACATCAGTATAGCCTTATTAAACATCAGTATAGCCTTGTTAAATATCAGTACACCTTTGTTAAACATCAGCGTACCCATTTTAAACATCAGTATAGCCTTATTAAACATCAGTATGCCTGTGTTAAACATCAGTAGAGCCTTATTAAACATCAGTATACCTTTGTTAAACATCAGTATAGCCTTATTAAACATCAGTATAGCCTTATTAAACATCAGTACACCTGTGTTAAACATCAGTACAAATGTGTGAAACATCACTATAGCCTTATTAAACATCAGTATATTCTTATTAAACATCAGTGCACCTTTGTTAAACATCAGTATAGCCTTATTAAACATTAGTACACCTTTGTTAGACATCAGTATAGCCTTATTAAACATCAGTACACCTGTGTTAAACATCAGTACAAATGTGTGAAACATCACTATAGCCTTATTAAACATCAGTATATTCTTATTAAACATTAGTACACCTTTGTTAGACATCAGTAGAGCCTTATTAAACTTCAGTATACCTTTGTTAAACATCAGTACATCTGTGTTAAACATCAGTATAGCCTTATTAAACATCAGTATGTCCTTATTAAACATCAGTACGCCTTTGTTAAACATCAGTACACCTTTGTTAAACATCAGTACACCTTTGTTAAACATCAGTATAGCCTTATTAAACATCAGTACACCTATGTTAAACATCAGTTCACCTTTGTTAAACTCGATCGATTTTGATATCAGGGATGTTTAAAAAATGTTATGTTTTCAAACCTTTTATTACCGATTGCATCGAAGGACAATTTTTCAATGAATTTGTTTTTTACTTGTCCGTTGATGTAAGGTGGACAAAGTAAGGAATTAAATTGTTAATATTTTCAGAGTACTAATACTTAATAAATCTCGTCTAACTCATGTGATAAATGCTATGTGTCTTTAACAGAGTTTTTTGCACCATGTGTACACAAAGCTTACGATGTGTCATTTTTTTAAAAAGCTAAAGTCATATCCGTCCGCGAACAAAACAAAGTTAAGCCATGTTAGAGTTTTTCTTTATGGAAAGGTCTTTAGAAAGTATGTTTATCTTTCTTTCATATGTTGTCATAAACGTGTATGTTCAGAGCAGAGTTAGCGTGAAAATATTTGGTTTCTGGGAAAGGTACACACAAAGCAGCCGTAAATTTAAACACATTTTCTCAAATCGACCAGTGTGACAAGGTGTCACAGGTGAGGAGAATAGATCCTACGGTCCGAGTTTGAATGAAAGATTCCCACAAAAATATGCAATTACCGTGTAACGTTATTAAGAACTTTTAAAATTTAATGACCTTTTCCAAGAAAGACAAACACTATCTAACAACAAATCCACTGAAATGCGACTCATCAAATTTTTCTTTTTTTTTTAGTCACAGCTTCCTGTCATTTCGAACCAAAAAATAAATTTATGAGAACATTCCATACCAATTGATGTACCAGTGTTATATAGGTAGGTCGCTTGAAACTGTTTGTTTTCCGAGTTGCGTTGTATATACAGAAGTTATATTTTATACAAGTCCAATGTACTGAAATATTACGCTTATAATAAATGTAATTTTACGCATGCTAATAGGCACGTTCCTTAGTACAGATAAATATATTACAGTTATCAACCTTGTCTTGTACTCTACCTGCCAAAGCGTAAATTACCGAATGTGTATAGATAGTACATAACGCTCTTCCTCCAACCCGTTATTACGTATCACGTCATAAGTAACTTGGTAATGATTGTCATAGATTATTCTAAGTGTCGTGAATGATAATCATATGTCATTTCACGTATTCATATATGCATATTCAAAGTTCATAACATAGAAATAGAATAGTAGAGCTATTTATTATGTTTTATAATTGACAGCCACATCGGTGTTAAAAGTAATTTACTGAAAACTCAGTTCTTTTCTGTTACAAAAATAGTTGTACAAATACATTATTATTTTTACATTCATGCACTTACAAGACACATTGACGAACAGAGATAAAAAACAACAACAACAACAACATGAAATAAGAAAGACAAGTATGTATTTTATTTACTAAGTTAGTCTAGCCAACAATCATGATGATAATGGGTATGACACGTAATGTTAGTTTATCGAAAAGTGGGAAACATTATTGTTATAATGTTCATAGTCAAAACATAGATCCAATGTAAATACATAAATGTATTATGAAACATAAAAAAAAAACATACGAAAGCTTGTAATAACACAGCAGTAAGTTATGTTTTGATAGTACCTTGATAGATTCGTGATCGTTATAAACATTATAGCTAGCTTTTGGAGTTCTAATGTACGAGATAATTGACATTTACTGTCTAAAATAGCCGACAAGAATAGGTTGCTTATCAATCCATTGTAATGAGCAATTATTGTAGAAATATGATTATTAATCCACTACAGTAATGACCAATAATTGTAGCAAGATCATTATTAATCCATTGTGATGATCAATGATAATAGCAATCTTCTTATTATTCTATTCTAATTGTTCACAGGGAAGTTTGAAACACACCGTCAGTTTCATCACGATCAATTAAGTGTAGAGTGCACATCGTGGTAACACTCGTTTCTATACTTGCAGTTCATAACATTGATGCATTTATGGTTCTTCTCCTGTTTTAGGATACTTTGGACCAGTGATAATTCACTAATTGAGTGGTTTTAAGGTACAGGTAAGGTTTTTTTTCTTTGCTAATGTCGCCAGAGGATGTCACTGTGTTAAGATAACAAAACGTGGAGTGATTTGTTCTAACTCAATCATTCTATTGCACGTATACTGAACTGTAGTTAATGGTGAGCTATTCAGTCATAAACTCAGAAGCAAAGTCGACTAATTATTAGTATGTTACTTTGAACCCTGCAACCACCTGTATAATAATTTAATGTACACGATACAGGATGTCCGGAAATTATATAAACAAAGTTGTTTACTTGTTTTACAGAGATAGGAGTCTTGAACCTATGCTGTAATAGTTACCAGAAAGCCATCAGACCAACGGAGGCAGCATACACCTTGAACCTATGTTGCAATAGTTACCAGAAAGCCAATTAGATCAACAAAGACAGCACACACCTTGATCATCTTTTACAATGACTACCAAAAAGCCATTAGATCAACGGAGGCAGCATACACCTTGAACCTATGTTGCAATAGTTACCAGAAAGCCAATTAGATCAACAAAGACAGCACACACCTTGATCATCTTTTACAATGACTACCAAAAAACCATCAGACCAACGGAGGCAGCATACACCTTGAACCTATGTTGCAATAATTACCAGAAAGCCAATTAGATCAACAAAGACAGCACACACCTTGATCATCTTTTACAATGACTACCAAAAAGCCATTAGATCAACGGAGTCAGCATACATCTTGAACTTTTACTACAATGGTTACCAGAAATTCATTGAATCAGTAGAAGCAGCATATACTTTGAACTTCTGCTACAATGGCTACCAGAAAGCCATTAAACTAATGGAACCAGCATACATGGATCCAAGGCAACATGACACAGGCCTCACAGAAGTTTCAACACATTCAGAAACAAATGCTAGTACATTGTTTTATCAATAATAGTTCGAATATTGACATCAGAGTTTTATATATATTAACTTTCTACCATTAGGATGAATTATGCTTTCTCAGACATTCAGTACAACTTTGAACAAGAAGTAATTTTTCACATTACGTGTCATACAGACAAGCATCAGACATTTTGTTTCTATTTTCTGGTTTATCACACGTCCATGTTCCTATCAGTTTAATTTATTTTTCGTTAATTTTTATTAAATTTTTGAAGTTTTGTCATTTTTGAAGAATGTAACAAAACATATGCACATCATGGAACTGTATACAAAGAAACACTCCTGCAAGAAGCACAATGTACAAATACAACAGTGAACTGACGAACAATGAGTTATAAGCATAATAAAAACTATTTTAAGTAGAAAACATAATACATGTTTCAAAACAATATCGGTGCTTCTTCTTTAGATCATTTAGAGCATTCGGCTCAGTCTTAATCTTAGTATTTCTATTTGTTTATTATTTCACATTAGAAGTAGCTTTTTTATATCAAACAGAACCGAATTAGGTTTTCAAAACAGATGTAGATATAGTTTAATTTCATATATATATTTGTAATATAGACTGAATGTTTCTTGAAGTTATTGCTCGATTAAATAATAGATATGTATAGAAGTAAATATATATATATATATGTGTGTGTGTGTTTCGAAGACGAGTTTGAAAAATGAGATTTATGTAATTACTATAAATAGAGAAAATTATTTATACTCTCGGAATAAAAGAAAATAAGAGAAAATTTTTGATTTCGTTGTTTCTTAATCAGAAGTTGGTGTTTTTCTTATTCTTATAGAATTCTGTGTTGAATGGAAACGTGTATTTAGTATTTCATGTTTTATTTAATTACGTGAACATTTCACGTTCTTTCACAGTTTTCAAAATGTATAGTTTTAATAATATGACATTGGTCAACAAATGTAGCTGAATTCTTTTCACTCTAGCTACCTATTATTCCGGAACTTTCCCCAATTTCATGCGCTTCTTCTTGTCAAAGACTGCTGTAAAGTAAAACACACTGTGTAAAGGCAAAAAGTGATATTTTCGAATTGGTATGTAAGATGATACATTGAGGATATATTTTCTATATTGAAGTATGTTCTTTTGCTGATACAATGATTATCAGTGATGCGGTAGAACATGTCCATAGAGAGAAATAACATTATAAACTTTTGCATGAACTACTATGCTCTCTTAGTCTGGAATAAGTTCTTTAGAAACAAATCCAAGTGTGGAACATATCTTGAGTTGAGAGCCAATTAATCTTCAATATAAGTGTTTTTTTACCACCAAATGAACTCGTTCTGTTTGATTGTTTTATGTTCTGTCACACACTATGTCCAGACGTTTTTTTTTTCAAACTCAGTCAGAGTCAATAAATTTAAATTCAACACCGTGATAGATTTCCTGGTCGTTCCTCCTGTTATTTGTGGTTATTACCAGAAAGAAAAGCCATTGTACCTGAAAATACCACAACAGGCGTAGTTACATTGATTTTCAAACATAACATTGCTTAACACCAGGCAATAAACTCTCCTGTTAGGAAGCAATTTATAGGCGATAAGACTGTAAAATAAAGTTTCATACTAGATAACTAAAAAAAAATAATTTTCTCTACTGATTAGAAAATAGATACGCGCACTAATTTGTTTAGAAGGTTTTAATGATTTTTTTCGATATCTGTCGTTTTCAACTAAGGAATATTTATGTTGAAACTACAACTTTTCTCTGATTAAAAAAACATCTAACGCTTTAGACGTTTTTTATCATCTATACTTTTATGATGTTTGCGCTAGGTTTGACGAATTAAATTTTGCCAGTCTTTAAAGTGTTATGCGGCTCCAAGCTTTACGGCATTCATTCAAAGGCATTAAATATTAAAGATACTAGATTTTCTGGGAGAATGTTCATTCATTGCTTTCTAATTTAAAATAATATTACAGTTCAATTTTTAATAACGGTGTTCGACAATCTAGTTTCAATGCTATTTCGATGGCAGCGTCTTATATCCCTGTGTATTAAACCAAGTATGTAGCTTACTAGTTTTCGTTATTGTTTGCAGGATTTTTATTTAGCTTATTCTTTCAAGACACAGTAATGATTAGGTAATATTATACAGATTATAACATTTTGTTTTTCCCCTTTCTCTATATTTGTTGGCCCGGCATGGCCAGGTGGTTAGGGCGCTCGACTTGCAATCT
>NW_013665693.1:678961-680162 GCF_000517525.1 Limulus polyphemus | reverse complement strand
GTGTGACTGGGATTCGAACCCGCGACTTTATGTAACGTGATAAACATATTGATACTAGAAAATTATACTAAAATGAATATAAGTTTAATGAAAATAATCAAATCCCAGGAGTTCGCGTTACCGAACATGATTGTGCAAATCCCGTTGTAAGAACAAAATATGAAATCCCTTATGTTGAAAGTTTGCAAGCTTCTAAGAATAATTATATTTCGTTATCATATAAAAGAAAATATATTAACTTGATAAGCTTGAGACACCAGCCACTATTACCCCGATAATACTACAACTTTAAAATTAGGAACTTTCAATTAGAATTACCCTGATATCACTCTGTTATCTAAGTAGATTAGCTCTACATCCTTAGATTGTTAAAATACTAAGTAGATTAGCCCTACATCCTTATATTGTTAAAATACTAGATAGATTAGCCCTACATCCTTAGATTGTTAAAATACTAAGTAGATTAGCCCTACATCCTTATATTGTTAAAATACTAAGTAAATTAACCCTAGATCCTTAACTTGTTAACATATAGAAGTTCAGACTGTCAAAACTGAGTTGTGTTTTCTACGTATGATATTTCTTTGTGTTAATATTGGATTTAGTGTTCAAGTGTTTACTTTTGTTCAAATGAACTGACCACTTACACCCAATCTTCATGATACATTCCTGTAAGAAATTACGGTTCAGTTAACACCGACGCTAGAAATAGAAACAAAGCAAGAAGAAAGAAATTTGTTTAAAAAAATCGGTATATGTGTATGTTTATTCCCATTCGTGTTTTGTCAAAGTGGAATAAGGTAACGTCAACCTATTGTCGAACAATATTATATTTATGTATTAATCCCCGTCCCACCAAACATGCTCGCCCTTTCAGCCGTGGGGGCGTTATAATGTGACGGTCAATCCCACTATTCGTTGGTAAAAGAGTAGCCCAAGAGTTGGCGGTGGGTGATGATGACTAGTTACCTTCCCTCTAGTCTTATACTGCTAAATTAGGGACGGCTAGCGCAGATAGCCCTCGTGTAGCTTTGCGCGAAATTAAAAAGAAAAATATGTATTACGAAACTCCCGCCTATTCTCCAAAGTTATACACGATTCTAGAGAGTAAAAATCAACAATATATGTATATACGTAAACGCTTAAATGTAGTTCAGTATTGGTATGTAAAACTGAAATTTCTAGAACGCCTCCACTCGCC
>NW_013665693.1:663812-678223 GCF_000517525.1 Limulus polyphemus | reverse complement strand
TGTAAGAGATTACGGTTCAGTTAACACCGACGCTAGAAATAGAAACAAAGCAAGAAGAAAGAAATTTGTTTAAAAAAATCGGTATATGTGTATGTTTATTCCCATTCGTGTTTTGTCAAAGTGGAATAAGGTAACGTCAACCTGTTGTCCAACAATATTATTTTTATGTATTATCAAAATGGAATAACCAAGAATTACTAGATTGTTAGGATAGTTACCCTTAGGTCGGTTTGTTTGAAGTTAAGCACAAAGCTACACAATGGATTATCTGTGCTTTGCACACTACGGGTATCGAAACCCGGTTTCTTGTGTTGTAAGTCCGCAGACATATCGCTGTGCCACTGGGGGGAGGGGAGGGTTGAGGAGAGTATTGTGATAGCTACATGATTTAAAAACGTACTGGTGACAGTTAGACTGGAAGGAAGCTATACGTTATTTATTAAAATTAAATTCATGGGCTATCTGACATCTCATCTGTATAAAGATGGCAAATGTCTGTTCTTAATTTACTGCAAAGAACGAATACTTTTATTTAACTATAACATATGAGCTATCTGATTTTTAAAACCCTCAACATGTTTCTGTAATTTTACTACTTATTGTACCATTTTAAGGAACAATATTTTTTGATTGTTGCAACGCCAGTGTAAAGTGTGAACCTGAGTGAAATAAATAATTTTCCGTGTAAAATACCCAAGCATTAATTACGACATTGATTAGAGTGTTCTTTAAACGTTTGTTTGTGTGGTTCATATTATATTATGAATCCTGCAACCAACAAAGTCATGAACTAGCAATCAGTTTTGGGCATAAATAGTTTAAAAATAGGTGTTTCAAAGGTAAATGGGGGGTCTGATCGGTAGTTCTAGGGTTAAGGAATCCTATAATAAACAAAGATCTTTGTGAATTGCTAGCAGAAAAACTTGGATCTGATATTATATTTGTTTAGTTTATGGGCTCATGTGTTCACATTTTTTTGTTACACTTGTCTAAATCAGCCCATTACAGGTTTTAACAAGAATGTGTAGAACTATAATTTCTATACTTATTTGGATGTGTCAAGGAACGCCACACATCACAACTCTGATGTGTGTGTGTGTGTGAAGGGGGGGGGGGAATGATTCGGGAACTTGATTAGCATCAGCCAAAAAACGAAGTAAGACGACAACGAAAACTTTGTACTTGAACGTAATGTATCATCCCTTGCTGTTGAAACAAAATTGCTACTATTGGTACAGATAATACTTAAGACTGACTTTCGATTTGTTTCGCTTTTCGCTATATTAGCGTTTTAAACACCAGTACTAAACCTATTTCCGCCCGTGTCAATTAAGTAGGAGTTCAGCGCCGGATCCTACGCGCCA
Source organism: Limulus polyphemus (assembly GCF_000517525.1). Taxonomy (NCBI): domain Eukaryota; kingdom Metazoa; phylum Arthropoda; class Merostomata; order Xiphosura; family Limulidae; genus Limulus; species Limulus polyphemus. Next base: position 676,859 of record NW_013665693.1, on the reverse strand, counting down.
TCTCGGCATGGGAGTGATTTGATTTGACTTTAATAAACCTATTAGTTGTTTCACATTAACAGTTACGAAAACGATACACGAACGGGGCCTCCTGAGATTTCTCTTGGAAGTACTTACTACTTGTTCAACATACAGATGTCTGCAGATCTTGCGTTATAGGTAAAAACTTATTAGTATAACGTTAGCAACTTGAGAAATAGCTTTTGATAATATATATTGGTTCAATATTACTCTGTCTCGTAAGATTAAAAAAAATTAGTCACTTTCTGTGTGAAACGAAATTCACGCTTTTAAGATATACTCTAAAGAATTTTCGGTTGAGTGAAATTATTTTAAGTGTCCCTTATTTCGTTATGTTTGTTTGTTTGTTTTAAGTTAAGCACAAAGCTACACAATGGGCTATCTGTGCTCTGCCCACCACGGGTATCGAAACCCGGTTTCTAGCGTTGTAAGTCCGCAGACATACCGCTGTGCTACTGGGGGGCATTTCGTTATGTAATTCACCTATAGACATATGGCAAAGTAGTTAGACGAGATGACAAAATTTTCATAAATTATTGACTAATAAAGCAAACATAATGTTAAGTACCCCACACAGCATGTATATACCAAAACCACCACTCGGTCTACTTTAAAAAATAAGGATTTTGTTATAAATCCCCGCTTTATGTACATAGTTATTTCTAGTAATATCATTGGTAAACTATCTAGCTATCTGTTTGTCTGTCTGTTCATTCATCTATCAATCTTACCCTCGTGTAGCTGGATTTATAAATGTCCATTTCATATTAATTTAAGGTATTCCTTATGCAAGGTATGAAGTGTTTCAAATTAACGTTTTTCTTAATAATGAGTGTGTATATTTTGCGTTAATCTTTAATTAGTCATTCTTTTACTTCCCCGCCTATAAAATGTCTTTAGCTTAACCTGTAATTAGTTTGTTTGGTTGCAGAAGACTCTTTAAAAGCTGTTTTTGTACATATGTGAACTGTTTATCGGTTCCCAGTTGTGGTACAGAAAATAAGTTTGACACACACACACACACATATATATATATATACTCTCCTAATAAAGACCTATGAAATATAACGAACTATAATTCTACCAGTCACGAGGAAGTATCATCAATATTCACACGTGACAAAGCACTACGTTTTCATTAAGACAGCAAGAATATTAGTATCCTCGCATCTGACGAACATTGTTCCCAAAACTCGGAAATACTGTTGCTCAGTCAGTGGTTGAGCCTTTCGAGAACAACACCTGTACTAACTGCAAATTTCACGTGGTGCGGCTAGATTTTCAGTCAGACAACAGAGCGGAGATGATGAGTGTACTCTCTGATATAGAGTAACGTGGACTATAGATTCAGCATCAAATTGTATAGCAAGAGCTAGGACTATGCCACCCTAACATTAGTGGCCGCAGAAGAATGCCATGGAGGTTGTCTCGTCCTGCGGTAGACTAATGCATCATCCGCGCGATGAATTATGTTTGCCGTTTGGACACACCTGGGTTTCCTGATAGCGACAAGTTAGATAAAAATGCCCACGGCAGTGGTGAGATTACCTTCCTTGTAGTTTTAGAAAATCTACCCGTGGTTTTAGATTATAGTCTAGTCGAGTAATAAGTCTTCAGCCACTTGAAATCAATATTATCTTTCATCTTCAGTTCACAGTTCAGTAAATGATAAAATTGATAAGGTTTAAAGTAAACCCGTGTACTTATCAATAATTCCGTTATGTAGGTGTGGCAAGAAAACCGTTTTAGACAGATTAGTAGCGAATAAGCTTTTATAAGAAATAATATTGCGTTAATTACAGTCTTATTTTCCAAAACACAATGGATTATGAAATGAGTTTTAGTCTTACAAAAAACGAAAGAAATGGCCAAAATGGAGCTAAAAACATTTGACTGATTTAAGTAATTTATTAAAATGAAAATAAGTTTAAAGCTACATCATACAGATTTCTTAATTAAAAATTTTTTATATACAAATATATATATATATATATAAACGGCCGTAAACTTGTTCGCATTTAATACACGTGCGCTGTTATCAGAAAACCGCGGGAGTTAGATGCACATACTAAGCATGCCGTGTAACAAAAGAATACCCTACAGTTATAAAATTGCTACCTCATGCAGAAGCTTAACTCCCATCATTCTCTACATAAGAAATGCAGGCAAGAAGAGCTGAAAGAGAGATTGGACACCATGACAGAACATGCAGAAGAGATTGAGGGAGGAAAGTTGCCTAAAAATGCATTACTCACAACAAAACAGGCAACAATCAGTTGAGGAAGAATAGAAACTGCACACAAAAAACTATTCTTAATAATCTTTTTGAGCATAATTAAGTATGATTGAATAAAAGCAATAGCACTATTATGCCTCAGGTTAAGAAAACAAATTTAGGTTCAAGTAAAAGCTATTTATGTTTAAAACATCTGTGTTCTGAATACTGCTGATACATGCATGACCCGAACAGAAACATATACATGAATATATTTACAAAGAAGGAAGACATGTTTGAAATAGACAGCAGTTTTGTTTTCAGAGTTTTCGCTTTTAATCATACACGTGTATGAATATGTGAAGAAAATAACTCTTGTATACAAAGTAGCTTGAAAGTATTTAATCAAACAGAGTTTTTACTTTTGTTTAGGTAATCAAATTAAATAAGGGTCTCTGTTTATAAAATCGTTTGAAAGATTCGAGCTGTAAACAGATTTTATGCTTAGTTTTGTGAGATTCAAGTCAATCGTTGTACTTTTTTCACTTTGTTTACAAAGTTATAAGTCGAGCTAAAGACGGTATACCTTTGTTTGAAAGATTCGAGCTGTAAACAGATTTTATGCTTAGTTTTGTGAGATTCAAGTCAATCGTTGTACTTTTTTACTTTGTTTACAAAGTTATAAGTAGAGCTAAAGACGGTATACCTTTGTTTAGAATGCTGTATAAAGAAGTCGAGTTATTTTTACTTTTATCCATAGAGCTCTGTGAAAAAAGTCGAACAAAAATCGGTGATAATTTTACAAAACTGTGTGAAAGAGACTGGTTAAACATTGTTTTTACTTTTGTTTACAAAGTTCTGGAAAACGGTCGAACCGATCGTGGTTCTTACTCTTGTTTACAAGATTGTGTAAAAAGATTCAAACTAAACACGATTACTATTTTTGTTCACAAATGTATCTGAAAGATTCAAACTAAACACGATTACTACTTTTCTTTACAGATGTGTCTGAAAGATTCAAAGTAAACACGATTACTACTTTTCTTTACAGATGTGTCTGAAAGATTCAAAAACAAAAGTAGTAATCGTGTTTACTTGTGAACAAAAATAGAATCGTGTTTACTTTGAATCTTTCAGACACATTTGTGATGTGTCTGAAAGGTTCAAACTAAACGCATTTCTTGTTCTTCCCTTTTTTACTATTTTCATTCATTTAGTTAAATAAAGTGTCGAACCGAAAATTACAAAAACTTTTGTTCACATAGAAGAGAAGTACATTGTTACAACATTTGTTTACATTGTTGTACGATAATGTCGAATCAGTCACAGTGATTACTATCAGCTTGACGATTATAATGCTAAAAATTGGGATTGGATCCTGCGGTGGGCGCATCGCAGATAGTCCATTGTGTAGCTGTGAGTTTCAACACGAACAAGATTTTAAGCAATCAGTTATATTATTTCTTCTTTATTTCAACGTAACGTGTTTCTCATACATTTCCCGTCATAAAAGAAAGAATCCAGGTCAGGTTGTTTTATGTATAATGTAAATAAAATAAAAGATATGCGTTAGGCAAAAACTTATGATTTCTTATAATCATTCCTCAGTTTCAACGAAATAAGCAACAGTTTGGATTCTGGTAACTGACGAAAAGTGTAGATGGCGACACGCTACTCGCTCCGTATAACTAGGGCTGAATTCCAATTTGTAAGCAACAAAGTTCTTCATGTATTTGATCTCAGATGATAAAATGGAACGTTCTGGATTGGCTTGATATTTCCTCTTCGCGTATCACGCTGCATGATATCGTTTACAGTTTAATATTGCCTTTGTTCCTAACTAATTCAAAACTTATTTGATTAAGTAATTGTAAGATCCTAATTTTTCTGGTTTGACATCTAAGATGTTAACTTCATGGCATGTTTAACTATTTGTCTTTAGAAAATGTCATTTATTTACAATACGTTTGTTAATAGAAAATACCAACTGAATGCTAGAGAAGATCATCATTTACTGATGTGGTTTACAGTCGGTAGAAATTAGAAATTTCAAACTACAATTCTGTGTTTTTCAGTATAGTAATTTCTTTTTTTGGTTATTTCGACATTGTAAGAACATCTGAGTAAAACGTAACTAATCATCAGTATAATTAAATAAACACACGTATTCGAACAGTTTAAAAACGTGAAAGATAGCCATGATGCTGCGTATAGATATTAAAATACTAAACTTTATGGCTTTACACTGTATACAGAATAAAAAATTAATTATTGTAAAGCAAAGCATTTTTTTAAAAGATTAAAGGTCAGACATTCGTGAATGTCAAGCTATACTTATGTGTATACATTACTTTATTAATGGCATGGATAACACGTTGCATTTTGACAAAAATATGAAATCAAAACTTTAAAGTACAATCTCTAAAGTAATTGTGCATTTTATTCAATCTGTCTGTCTAACTGTATGCTCTATAATATTTTATTCGTAAAAAAGTAAGTCGTCAGTTAAAAAAACACTCCCACACAAGAAACAAATAAATTGATCCATAAACATATTTTTATTTTAAGCTTTCAAAAAAAAAAGTCAATTTTACTCTAAGCAAAAAACTATTTTTTTTTCTTCCCTAAAAACGTGAGAGTCAGAAGATCTAATTCATGTTTAATTTCTGACTAATAACATATGATACGTAACAAAAACTTTTATTTGATAACCTTTTAAACCACTAATATTTATTATTACAAAACGAAAATATTTTGCTGTATGTTCCGATTACATTTGTTCAGGTGTAGCCAAAATAACGTTTGTTTGCAATAACGAACTTTCATTAATTACACGCTATAAGATTTATGAGTAAATCAATAAAACATTTATTTTTCCCGATAAACCCCGTGAAATATTCATATACTTTACACAACCGATTAACTAAATCTATAGTATGCTAGATACGGCCAAATTTAATTTGCACACTACGTACCTAGCGTAATGATAGCGATAGCACATGCACCGTGTATGAGGTAAGCCTAACATACGAATAAGTTGCTGTATTTGATATGGTTAAGTCTATTTCACACAGTATGTACGTAAGTAATGTAATGATAGAGATAATACATTGTGAGAAGCATAGGATATTAACAAGTTAAAACTTTCTGTATTATGGTGTATTTTAATGTCTTATAATTTCTTTTATGCTATCCTTTGTACGTTTTTTAACCACAGATGTCGTGTATAAAAAGACAAAACAAAAGAAAAAATTGTAATAAAATAACAAAACTCCCAAAAAAATATTAGTTTTCATAACAACTGCTGATTTAATTAATATCCTGACATATTTTGAACATACGAAACATCTTATTTGATGATTATGATTCCAACAGGGGCTTGTTTTCGCACCTACATATTACTCGTGTAAAAGTATCTGATAATTTTTAGTTTTCTTTTGAATATCCAATTGTTTAATTATCAAATTCTTGGAGATTTTATAGCATCTAACAAAAGCTACCTTTGGAATCACTGACGTAATACAGTCAGAAACGTGCATTGAGCTTGTAGTTATAATCTGAGAGAGAAAAGGGTGGAAGTCTTAAATCTGATACAACGTTTTGATATTTTCACTTTAAATCAAATAATTTCTGTTGTTAAAGCTAGGGCCTTTTGGGCAATAAAAACCTCAAACTTTTCTCAAACAGGAAATTTCCCGAAGAAAGTAAAAATTCCATCTACTTATAGCATGTATAATTTTCTACTTCGTATGCTTATAGTGATCATTAAGAATCGCCTTGTTTAAGAAGTGAAACTGAGTAACTGTCTGTGTTTTTGTTATTGTTTTATTTAATGAAAATATCCATCTATCTCGACTTCATTTTCATGTGAACAAGAACAATAGGTTTAATTTTATATTAAGAAGACTTAAAGGTAACAATATAGGTGCTTCGACGCCCGTTGGTTGTCATGGAAACAAAGTTTTATTGGATATATCTTTCATAAAGTAGGGTTTATCAGCCGTGTTATATAGTCGCTTGCACGCTTTGGCGCTAAATCATAAAAGCTCACGCCTACTGTGAATATGATATACAAGAGGAATTTGTGCATGGCATGGAGTCGAGCTTTGATAGATAAATATGTTTCTTTTTATTCCACACACACATGTTGACTTGGTGAGAGAGAGAAGTTTATCTTGAAGTCACTGGATAGTATTAAATGAATTATTTATTGCCCTACAAATTTGTTATCTCTTGTAAATAAACGCTCATAGAAAAGGTAGGGAAACAGAGGGCAGAAGAGGTAACCTTTGAATATATCTGTCCCACGAATATCAAACATCTAGCACTTATACTGTTATACACCGTTTTTCTCTAACCACCCGAGCTCTGATGCCATTATTCGCATAAAACTGAAGGTTAAATTTTAAACTTGAAATAGGTCACGTTTAATAGTTATTTCTATTTACATAAAGTTTCTATGCTGCTGAAAATACCAACATAAAAGAACAAACTCCCCTTCGAATTTAGTACATGAATTTTATATTTACAAGATTTCTTTCCTTGTAGTGGGAGGTCACAGTTCAAAAGATTATTAAGCCTATTTACGCAATGTAAGTAATTATAACTCCTAAGTTACTTTTTGATCTACTATAACCAACAAAGGTTTTTCTATACATCCCATATTGTTCTCGTAAATTTTGGGTGTCATTGTTGTGCGCATTATCTCGTACAACCTATAAACTATGCAATAAGATTTACAATAATAATCCAGATCCCATTTGCTTTACAAACTAGTCTGTAATTAAGTCAGTTGTTTCTCGTTTCCTGATAAATTTTCTGCACATTTTAAGCATTAACCATTTATATATTTCTGTGTTAATTTAAAATCATTTGTCAATATTTTGTGTTTTTTGATACCATTATGGTATTTATCCAACAATACGTCTCATAAAAGAGCCTCACGGTACGCCTAAAGTGTACTGCGACACGGTATGCTACAAGTATATTATGATACAGTATGCTAAGTGTACTATGACACGGTATGCTAAAAATGTATGGCACAGTATGTAAATGTCCTGTAACTTGACAACATATCAGTGTATATAGACTTCATGTGTATTAGAAGCACTGGATTTAGTTTGGGCTAGTTGAGATTAAACAGACTTCAGTGGTTTGCTAAATACGTAGACATAGAATAACATAAATATGAAGTGCTTTTCTCATCCTATGAGTTTAGTATTAAAAGTGAATACCATTGCCATCAATTTCGCAATATAAATGTTTAAATTAAAATGCATGTTTCTGTAAATGATATATATTTACATGCGTATGCACACCTATGATACATGTATACGTGTGTGTGTGTATATATATATGATAGATTTACCTTTCACGAAATTTTAATACATTCTCATACTGAATGTGTATTCATTTGTTTGAGTTCATCAAGCTATTGTAAGCGTAAATTAAAATAAACTTGTGTTTACTTAATATAAAAAAGACCATCAAATTAGATTTGATGTTATCATATATATATTTGTATGTGTGACGTCCGCTAAGCTTCAGGAAACTCTATGATTCTCTCACTATTAAACCGTAATCATACTAATATCATTCACAAATAGATGGCACTCCCTAAGGTTAATGAAGTTCGTTTATGTGTACTCAAATACTCATATTACTTTAATTAGTTGTTTTTTTTTGCACTGTTAAGCGACAACAATGTTCGCTAATACTGTTAGGCTACAACAATGTTCGCTAATACTGTTAGGCTACAACAATGTTTGCTAATACTGTTAGGCTAGAGCAATGTTCACTAATGCTGTTAGGTTTGAATAATGTTCGTTTAATGTTGTTTAGGCAAGGATAATGCACGCTTGGTACTGTTAGGCTTCAGTAGTATATCCTGATTATGTTTGACTGATCATGCATGGACTGACAATGTAGGATATCAAAGTAGTCGTTAAAACAGTTTTACTCATGCGAGAAAACGTGTCAATAAAAGCAAATAATGTAAAGTTAAAACACAATTTTAATATTAAAGAGACTCCCGGAAATTGTTTCTTATTGATACATAACACTTAAGTAACTATTTGGTTTATCTTTCTAGATTTTCTCTCATAAACAGTTTTGAAGTTCGTAGAAAACTCTTTAATAGATTAGTTGAAATTATTCTCCCGCTCCCAAAAAAATGATACGGCAAGCTTTTTTTAAGTGTTTAATAAATACGTCTCACGAGTGTCAACTTCTCTTATAAGATAGCAATATAAAATAAATAACATTATGAGAAATAAGCTTAATATTGTGACGCTTTATCCATTTCCTTCTGAATTTGTTCATTAAAGATTCCACATCAGAGGTGTGTAAGTACTGAGGCACTGCAGTCTAACGTGATGTTTATTACAAGTATTAAGCCTACTCGTTTCTAACGCTTGTCCAGTTTTCGGGGCTTAAACCGTGAAATCATGAACAGCTTTTGTGAGTTCTGTAGTAAACAAGAAACTGGAAATAATAGCAAGAAACAGTTAACTAATCTTAATAAACTTCTCATATAATGAAATGATATAAATATGTATATATATTTTTTATCGTTCTTCTTTGTAACATTTTGGATCTTATGATCGAATCGGAGCTTCGTTTGTTGCTTCGTATGGCTATATTTATTATTATTTAGTCATCATTCCTATTTGTGTCTTTGTAATAATTTGGATCTAATGATCGAATCCAAACATCGTTTGTTGCTTCATATGGCTATATTTAACATTATCCTGTCATCATTCCTATTTGTGTCTTTGTAATAATTTGGATCTAATGATCGAATCCAACATCGTTTGTTGCTTCATATGGCTATATTTAACATTATCCTATCATCATTCCTATTTGTGTCTATGTAATAATTTGGATCTTATGATCGAATCCAAGCATCGTTTGTTGCTTCATATGGCTATATTTAACATTATCCTATCATCATTCCTATTTGTGTCTTTGTAATAATTTGGAAGCTATTTAGAGTTTAAAGCATTAGAAGGATTATTTTTCAATAACGAAACAGAAATTATCATAGTTCTTTCATTTTACCTTTAAAACGAAAAATAAGATGTAAAAGCTCAAACTGTTAAAACTGAGTTAGTTGTGTTTATAATAGGGCTTCTACCTTATAAAGTTTTTCTATGTTAATATTGACTTTAGTGTTGAAGCGCTTACTTTTGTTCAAATGAAAGTAGCCACGTACATTCATTCACACTTCGTAATCCGCTACATATTCCGTTAAGAGATTATCGTTCAGTTTATGCCGAAACATGGAGTACCAAGAACTTGAATTTTAACTAAAGAAATAGTAAGCGAACCAATTCAAGTTTTGTCTTGCTTTTGAAGACTGTCAGGCGGATGAAAATTGATGTACATGGTATTTTTAAATGCCTTATTCTTTTGATTTGCCCCTGATTATGGTTACCGAAGAGGTGTGGAATTCACTAAAACCGATGTAACTGAGTGACGAATAGTAACTCGAATGTAAAACTGGATTTCACACTTCATTTTTAGAATAAGGAATATTAGTTTCACATTGATCTTTGGAAGGATCGAAAATGAAACTACACATGCACACAGCATCGGTTTTGTTTTAGTTATAGTTAACTTGCACAGACTAAAACTTATCTTTTTCATGTTCACCAAGATGAGAAAGCTGTAGGATAATTTTAGTAGGATTAAAACTGATCTCTAAACATGAAATCATGCATCTACCGCATGAACAAACTACGGTTTGAGTTTAGAAAGTAAATAATACTCCAATTAACCTATGAAATAGCACGAAAACATTTTGAAAATTATAGAGAGTTTAGTTCTTCGAAAAAGTTTCATAAGAGTATGACCAAGAAAACTTTCAACATGTAATCAAAAGATATTTTCTTAGACGTTTTGAAGCTGCAAGAGAAAATAACCGCATGTTATGTGCTTTTTTTTTTTTTTTAGTCAGCGTGACTTTGATTGGGGCTTACTTTGATGTCTGGTATGATGAATGAGCTTCGGGGGTCTTCTCGTTTTAGTAGCATGAATATTTAGATAGGTACACGAAGTGAATCAAGGAAAATACCAGTAATTGCACTAAGAAACCACTCAGTAAGATTTATTTTCCATTACTGACCATTTAATGGCGCTTCTTTTTTTCTTCTTTCTTGATATATTTTAATGACGCACTGCTACAAACAGTGTAGACATTGGCTTCTATGCAATTATTAATATAATGAAGAACTAGGCGTGGCCAAACTGGGATACAGACTTCTTTGGTTTGGTTTTCGGCTGATTTCGTGACGTAACGAAATAACTCGAACGCTGTGTAAATTGGAATGGTCAGTTAGCCAATAGAAGTAATGCGCTCGTGCCAATAATTACTGCAGTCTCTTGGTGGGCCTTGAGGATCATTTGTCATGGTCAATGATAGGGTTAGGGATGGCGTGGTCAAAAGGAAAATATGATTGGGCTGGCTGCGGCCGAGCAGAGCAGTTATTATTACGATGTTTCATCATTGGGCCATCTATCCTTCAATGTTAGCGAATAGTCGACTTGTAAATCATTAAACGGAATAAAGAACAAGAGACGAAGCCATTTTTTTTTGTCCGTTTAATTAATTGCAGGGATTGCTGCATGGTTACCTTATCCGCAAACATGATGATGTGGAATTCCTGCACAGGATGTTATGAGAGGGCGAAAACTTTGAAAACTACATATGATTTATTAGATAGGTTCCGAGTATGGCGTGTGAAAGTTAAAAGCATCAAAATGCGTGGAATAATTTTAACGTGCATGCGCGTTTTACACGTTTTAAATAGTGCGAGGTTTGTTCTCTCTCTTATCTTCTTAGCGTGAATCTCCAAATGGCAAAAAGAAATAAGCATGGTATTCATGACAGCTGATAGAGCCGAAAACAAAAGAGAAACACTATATTATGTCAAGTCAGTAGAATGTCTCTAATAGCTAATAAACCAAAAACCTCTAAATACTTGTTTTTAAGATAAAGAAATATTAAAAATGTGATTCAGACTTAAATTTGATAAATGTACAAGCTGCTAAAGAGATCCTGAAAATTCGTGTTTGTTTTTTATTTGATTTCTTTGTTGTCACCCAGGGGATTTGGGATTCGATTCTACGTGATGAACAGAACGCAGATAGCCTATTCTGTATTCTCCGCGGTGGCCCATCATTAAGTTTGGGGGTGTATAACGCTAAAATCGGGTTTCGATACCCGCGGTGGGCACAGCACAGTTAGCCATTTGTGTAGCTTTGTGTTCACTAACAAGCAAACAAAAAATTTATTTGCTGCCATTTCCACGTTACAGCATTGTATGATGAATGTGTTAAAATGAGTCTGAGTTAGGCTAGAGCCTTACATGTTGTTTATCATGCTAATGCTTGACAGCGGTGCTGTCATCGTCACAATATTTTATCATGTTTATTTGATTGTTTGTTGATAAGCGTAAAGCTACATTGGAGAGCTTTTTTACAAAACGCAGATTCCGTTATTTTTTGTATAATTAATTTATTACTCATTAAATATGTGATCACGTTTCTTAAGAAAAAAAATGGTCACTGAAACTTTTGGAATTAAATTAGTCTACAGGATAAACATTAATTCCTAATCAATTTATAGTTGGAAAGTCTAGAATATCTATGTTATTGACTTATTCATTTGTGTAAAATATTAACAAAATAAAAGTATAATATCTTTAATAGCTGCTCACTTAATTTGTCAGCTTATTTCCTGACTTATTTATATATAAACTTTGCTCTCGATTTACTGATCTTATTATGAATATTTATTATTTGTATTATGTGAGATGCTATAAGTTGATTACAGTGATGTTGCTATCCAGAGGCGTGTAACTTTTTTTTATTAGCTTATAGGATTTTAATATTAATTCTTCCATAAATCTGCATGTTAAGAAATTAAATTAATAAATACATAAAATAAACTCATTATATGGAAAAATACCCTTCATGTGGCTCAGCAGAAAGTGTTAGAACTTTTCAGCTAAAAATCAGGTTTCGATACCTGCAATGAGTAGAATACAGATAGCCATACAGGTAGAGCCAAATGTTAGACCTAGAGGATGAGAAACATATAGTTATTAGTTAAACATATCACCACATCGTGTTTCAATTACAGGTAGAGCCAAATGTTAGACCTAGAGGATGAGAAACATATAGTTATTAGTTAAACATATCACCACATCGTGTTTCGATTACAGGTAGAGCCAAATGTTAGACCTAGAGGATGAGAAACATATAGTTATTAGTTAAACATATCACTACATCGTGTTTCAATTAAGGGTATAGAATTATTTAGATAGATAAAAAATAGTTGATGTTGTTTTCTGTCGTTCTAAACAAAGCATCAGGTGTCTAATCCTGTTTTAACAATAAAAGGCTGAGAAATTATGTTATTGACTGGAAAATCGGGGATAAGAACAAAAATCTGAGCTTCTTAGCTTTTCATTAAAAGAGATGGGAATACATAAATACATAAAAATGAAATGACGTCATAATTTCAAGAACAATTTACGCAATGAACTTGATAAACTTTCATTGTTCTTTACTTACACTAGGATAAACTTTCATTGTTCTTTACTTACACTAGGATAAACTTTCATTGTTCTTTACTTACACTAGGATAGACTTTCATTGTTCTTTACTTACACTAGGATAAACTTTCATTGTTCTTTACTTACACTAGGATAAACTTTCATTGTTCTTTACTTACACTAGGATAGACTTTCATTGTTCTTTACTTACACTAGGATAAACTTTCATTGTTCTTTACTTACACTAGGATA
>NW_013665693.1:651429-662812 GCF_000517525.1 Limulus polyphemus | reverse complement strand
CTTTCATTGTTCTTTACTTACACTAGGATAAACTTTCATTGTTCTTTACTTACACTAGGATAGACTTTCATTGTTCTTTACTTACACTAGGATAAACTTTCATTGTTCTTTACTTACACTAGGATAAACTTTCATTGTTCTTTACTTACACTAGGATAAACTTTCATTGTTCTTTACTTACACTAGGATAAACTTTCATTGTTCTTTACTTACACTAGGATAAACTTTCATTGTTCTTTACTTACACTAGGATAAACTTTCATTGTTCTTTACTTACACTAGGATAAACTTTCATTGTTCTTTACTTACACTATGATAACTTATGGTCGTGACATTAACCGCTGAATTCTAAGACTATCTCAGTTGAAGATGATGATAAGATAGCCCACGTGAGCATCTTTTTCCAGATTATTGAGTTATCGTGTGGACAGCGAAACAAACAAATAAAATACAATGTGTCAATACATAATTAAACATATACACTTAATCAATTAAATATAAGTAGTATCAAATATACCTTATGCCAAGCACACCCATCATATTCCAAAACGGAAAATAGAATATTAAAACATGATTAGAAATTATTGCAAACAGAAGGCTTTAGAACGAAGAAAGAAAATTCTAAAATTTGTACTCCATATCTCATCGTTCACGTAATTACATGTTTCACGTGAATGAAAATATATGAAAACATAAATTATGGTAGTAACCAGATAACATACTGGAAAGTTTCCAAGTTTAGCGAAGTGTATATAGCGTGATACCAATCCTAATCGTGCAGACAATATTTCTTTCTTCTTCTTTTTAAACACTCAATCCGGATAACTTCTGATGTAAGAATTCAGATTTCTGCAGAAAGATCCAGAGATTTATCAACACGTGTTCATAGATTAAGCAAGGAGAATCAAGAATTTGAAGGGCATAAAATATTCCTTTTTTCTCCATGCACTGCGTTTAGCTATTCTGTAAAGAATGTTTAATTCTGAAACAACCAACCTTTTAAATACCATTCACTACCAACATATTATATCATATGGAACAATATTCTGTAAAGAATGTTTAATTCTGAAACAACCAACCTTTTAAATACCATAACTTCCAACATATTGTATCATATGGAACAATATTCTGTAAAGAATGTTTAATTCTCAAACAACCAACCTTTTTAATACCATTAACTTCCAACATATTGTATCATATTGAACAAAATTCAGATTTTTGTTTGTTACAGTACTCAATGTAAAGTTAGGTCAGATCACATATTTTATATATAAGATATATATATAGGATACTCCAGCAATAATAGCAATATTGATCGCATCTTTTCCTAATATTTTATGCATGAGTCATATATTATTAAAAATCTTGTAACCAGCAAAGTAAAAGGCTCATAAGCAACTCGATGCACAGCTAGAAATGTACTTATAAAGTTCATGGAGTTCATCGGTAAAGTTAGTGTTGAACAAAGTTGTAAAATGTGAAGTATTATGGTCTTTTCACTTTCGGGTTTTCTCCACTACCACTAAAAACAAAATTAACATACCGTCTTGACATTGTACAGTGTGTCTTTTCTTCCAAGAAATTCACTTGGTTATGCTCTAAAAAGTTTCAACAGAAGCTATAAGAAGTTTTTGTTTTTTTTAAGAATTGAAAACATAGAACTATTTTCAATTAATCTATTTAGCGTTTCGGAGAAGAAGGTTTAAACCCAGGTGTTGTGGGTGTGAAACAGACAATTACTTTTAGTGGGTCTGGCATGATCTGATGGTTATCGTGCCTATCCTGTGATTCCAAAAGTTCATGGTTTACAGCCAATTGCCCCCCCAAACCTCGATCCGCACTTTAGAGCAGTGAGTGTGCTATACGAGTGAGGGTCGAATCCCATTTGGTTTAAGAAAACTAGCACAAACGGTGGTTGCTGTTAACCATCTGTCTTTTCTCTAGCCTATCAGTTCAAAATTAAAGATGGCTATGCGCAGAAAGTCCTTTGTGTAGCTCTACGCGAAAACTCTGAAACAAGCAAACTAGGTGTGGCCTGTTGTTCATTAAGATTTTACCTTTGTGTATTGTTCTAAAGATAAACTATGAATTGGATGATATAAAAAATGTTTGAATGAGGGGACTTTATTTAACGATGTGTTATAAAGTTTAAAACTTATAGATAGTCATTTTATACCTAATCAAAGACACAAAGTTTGGAAGTTTTGTATGGGAAGTGTGTTTATAAATGCTTGCACTTACAACTTGACTGCCAAGACAGTAATTCGTCGATTATTCTTTTCGCTTACAGAAGAAACACGTGCATTGAATAACTGTTTCTCTTTATAAAACGTAGAGAGAAAATTCGACAAAAAACTGTATATTAAACACCAGAGATTTCTGGTTCAAAGCAAGATATGCTTAGTTTATTCAAGTGTAAAACCCCTAGAATTACATTTTTTGATTGTGTAAGAAAACGTGTCCCTTTTAGCTGTAGCTCATACTAACGTAGAAGAGGTTTTCCCATTATTTGATCATTTACGAACGCATTATAGGCTTTGAAAGCTTTTGACCACAGAAGAAATCTCAAAATCCATGAACCAGATAAGCATAGCATAGTTTTATATATTTAATGTTAATCTATTTAATGTTTGTTTTTTCTGGAGCAAAGCCACATTTGGTCAGCTGTTGTGTCCACCAGGTGAAATCGAACCCCGGATAGTTGCATTGTAAGTCCGTAGACTTTCCGCTGTCCCATCGAGTACATTCTTTTATATATAACCTTGCTCCACACAAGTTTGTTCATATTCGATCAAAACGTTTATACTCGTTAACTATAAGAAATAAGCAAGAAACTTTATCGTTATGTCACTTTTAAAATACCTTCCTTCGTTGTATGACTGGAACATGAAAGGCTGTCTTAACAAGCTGTACAGTTAGTAACGTGAAGTCCTGATTAAAATTTATGTATATATATATATAGAGGGACTCCAGTAATGTAATATCTGTTTGTTCCTGAAATGGATATAATCGACAATAGATTAAATACGACAGGAAACTTGAGTCAAATTTTGCGAAGTTTCATCCCGCCTTCGGTTCGTATATATATGTTGCAGGAGTAATTGTAGTGAAAGTTATGACGTGTAAGTTTTAAAGGTAAGCCTTTGACAGGGCCGACTATTCGTCTTAGAACGGCTAATTATGAGTGGGGATCTTCTCTAAATACGGTTGATTCTCCTCTTTCTTATTAGGCCATCAAGTTAATAAATGGCGCTGTGTTCTGCATTCCGTTCTTTGGTTGCGACTCATTATCAAAGTGTCATGTAACTAGACGAAGGTGGGTGAAGTGATCTGGGACGCGGATAGTAGCTAAAGCAATACAATACCTTAGTTACATAGAAACAATCGTGCGATCAAAATAATTTACAGCAGAGAATGATGATCGATTAAAAGCAGGGATAAATTACACAGGCATTAAATTACAAGGTTCGAAAACCATACGTATATGTATACCTATTTTTCAGTGGAAAAGGCTTTCTATTTTATACAGCTTTCATAGCTGACATGCATTAATTACTCTCGATCTTTATCCGTAATCTCGCTCCCAGTAACTTTGAAAAAAAAAGTAGTTCACGCCCCTTAATTAGAAACGAAGTTACGAAATAATGCATTAGAATGCACCATTCAGAACGCCTCCTGTTTGTTGAAGTTTGCAACTTTGTTTTGTAAAGAGAGTAAAACTGGCGCCATTAAATCTGATATTGCTGATACAACACCCTGCCCTACCTTCAGAAAAAAATCAACCCGATATTTCAAGTTAACGTACCAAGATTTCCCAGGTGTTAAGAGACACACTTTTCACAAATTGAAAGGTTTCTAACTTATCTGTTATTAGATCTTCTTAATAATGCTTCTCGTCATTGGTGTTACCTGATTTATTCTACTTTCGTATTATTATTACATAAAGTTTTATCCGAATTTACTGTTTTTAATTTTAAGTGATTTTCATGTCTATTGCTTCACCCATTATGAACTTTTTGTGGCCAAAACTCTAGTTTTTTTTGTTTCCTACTTCGACGTTTTCCTTAAGTGCTGCATCTCTTATAAACTACGTATTTGTGTCTTTAATTAAGCACAAAGCTACACAAGGGCTATCTGTGCTGTGCCCACCACGGGTATCGAAACCCGGTTTCTAGCGTTGTAAGTCCGCAGACATACCACTGTGCCACTGGGGGGCAAACTATATATTAACTTTTTTAATTTTCTTCGCATCTATAGGGATCAATAGGAAGGTAGCATTTGGTTCAGTTCCATTTTATTTGAGATACTCGTATGTTTTCTATTTCTTTAAAAGTATAATCACTTTTAAGAAAGTACTGCATTACTTCTAATAATTTAGTTTCTTATTTACAAATGTGCTTTATTTAAAACTTTTAACTTTCGTTTCACTGTATTATTCAATTTCTTTTATATAGTGTATTTTTTAAGTTGTTGTTTCTCAACTCATCCTTTCAAAACCTGCCGCCTTACAAGTGACTCATCGGTGAGTTTTAAGGAGTGTAACACTAAAAACCGGGTTTCGATACCCTTGGTGGGAAGATCACAGATAGTCTATTGTGTTTAATAACAAACAATCAAACAATTCAAAACGCAATAAAATTTTACTGATGAAGTTAATATATTTCAAGCGATTGCATATGATAAACCTAAACGTGAACTGAATGAAGAATTTAAACGTTTGATATTGATACATTAAATGTAAAATTGTTCAGACGTTATGGTCAGGATTTGGCTAGCCTATAAACAGTTTTTAAGCACCAGCTTTAAAGCTTATCACATGAAGAATGTTTGGTTTACTATCAGGTTGGCCTTCGCCATGGATGACATTTTGTAAGTCGGCAATTTAAACACGTCGGTTTGACTTATACTACATTTGACTTCAGCTATTTTAAACGTGACCTGATATTATAGGATTACCTGATTATGCACATTTGTTCCTCGTGAAAAAACTCTTGTTATATATTTGATGCTCACGAGAGATGACGATCCATCGAAAGACACAAAATTCTGTCGCGTTTGTTACTTAAAATGACTCTACTAATGACAATGCGTATCATTCTGATCATATTATATCTCTTCACAAGACTCTACGATAGTTGTCTTGAGAGAAACATCTTGTTCACTATTACTATTGTTAATTACCAGTTGTCATACATACTACCTACAATGACTTGCCTGGCTTTCAGTGATATTCAAACAATTGCTTTACGAATAACATGACAATAACTTATTTACTTCCTTTAGATGCGATAACAGTTACCCTTCAAGTAAATGAAACGATCTACGTTACTTTTCTGCACTATATTCAGGAGACTGAATATCGTGGTATTCCCTGTGACATTACCCTGAACATGGTGGAGCTGTTCCATCGAGTCCTTTCGCATATATTTTGTTCTGCTTTTAACTTTATACAAATACATTATTGTGCATGTCGAAGTGCTGGTGTCTTAATTTTATTTTTATCTAAACTTTGCACAAGAACTGTCAATCTAATGTATTATTACAACAGTTATTGTATAAGCAATCCAGAATGATTTAAGTAACTTTCCTTGAAGCTGACAATAGCTGTCGTACAAGTAATCCAATACGACTTAATTAACTCTACTCACAGTTACCAATAACTCTCGTTTTGGTAACCTCACAAGGTCTTTATTACAGTTGCCATAAGTTCTCGTTTTGTTAACCTCACAAGGTCTTTCATTAGAATTACCTACAATTCTCGTTTTGTTAACCTCCCAAGGTCTTTCATTATAGTTGCTAACAATTCTCGTTTTGTTAACCTCACAAGATCTTTATTACAGTTGCTAACAATTCTTGTTTTGGTAATCTTACAAGATATTTATTATATTTGCTAACAATTGTCGTTTTGGTAACCTCACAAGGTCTTTATTACAGTTGCCAATTGTTTTCGTTTTGGTTACTTTACAAGATATTTATTACAGTTGCCAACAAGTCTCGTTTTTGGTAACCTCAACAGATCTCATCAGTTCTTCCTATCAGTGTAGGCAACTGTTGAGCAAGAATAATACCACTTTTTTATTAACTTGGTTATCAGAGGTGACAACAGTTTTCTTATAGGTAATTCTACATTATCAAAGGTAATTATATTTGTTGTTTATGTAACTTCATCTTATCCAATCAGGTTTTACAAAATTAAAGACATTTGATCATGTATGTAAAAATTTCCATCTGGAAAAGCAACACAAGTCACGAGTATAAAAGCTGTTTCCATGACATATCCGTTCAAGCGTCATGTACCTCAACAAGCAGTTGGAGAATGAAACAGATATCATGATATTCCATACGAAAACATACTGGAATTTCTGTGCGATTGGACTGGTGAAAAAGGCGATGGGAAACCGTTGTTTTCGTACTTTAGATGGATTAGAGAGAGCTTTGGACATGACAATGCCATATAAAGCAAGACCGGACGTGGCGACATTAACTGTAACGATGTGGTGAAGCTCCAAAATCGTTTTAATATAACTTATTCAACCTCTGTATGTAAAAAGAGGTGTACGACGTGCTCTTGTTTGGAAAACCGACAATAACCTTTTACAAGAGCTGAAAGACGTCCCTTTGTGTAGACACTATCTATTTAATTTTCATCAGTAAAAAAGAAAAAAAAGGAAGACAAATATCGTGCATCATGCTGTTCGTACTGAATTTTCACAAAATATGGGAAGAGTTGTTGTGCAAATAGCATTCCATTATGAAATTGATTCTTCACTGAAAATAATGACACCTGTCTTGATAGTATGACGTATTTAACATGATTCTTGATAGAAGTGACGACAGTTTACATGCATGAAACTTCATTATTTAAATAGTATTCATTATGAATGGCACCATGTGGTTTAGGTTGAAGTACTTGATGTTATTTAACTTACTTTTATTATGGTTGACGTCAATTATCGTGGCCTAGAGGGAACAAAAAATTCACACTCAGGTTATCTGACATCAGAATGTCCATTATATGACAGATATTATTGTACTGGCTAACTTAAAATGTTCGTTTTGACATGCAACAGACTGTGATCATAGAAATAAAAGAAATATAATGACATTAGTAAACCGTGTTTGTCACTAGAATGATTACACGATTCTGAGCCAGTAGGTTCTAAATTTTGTCATTTCCTAAATATTTCATATAAGCCTCTTTTACGATTTTGAAGCGAAACCATAAGGGAAGGGTGTTAACAAAAATCCTTCTCTTACTGCTAACAGAATTTTGTTAACACCCTTCTTTAACGCTAACAGAGCTTAGTTAACATCCTTCTCTTACCGCTAACAGAATTTTGTTAACACCCTTCTTTAACGCTAACAGAGCTTAGTTAACATCCTTCTCTTACCGCTAACAGAAGTTAACTAAGCTCTATTAGCGTTAAAGAAGGGTGTTAACAAAATTCTGTTAGCGGTAAGAGAAGGATGTTACCTAAGCTCTGTTAGCGTTAAAGATTTGTTTTGTTTTTTGAAGTTAAGCACAAAGCTACACATTGGGCTATCCGTGCTCTGCCCACCACGGGTATCGAAACCCGGATTCTAGCGTTGTAAGTCCGCAGACATACCGCTCTGCTACTGGGGGGCAGCGTTAAAGAAGGGTGTTAACAAAATTCTGTTAGCGGTAAGAGAAGGATGTTAACTAAGCTCTGTTAGCGTTAAAGAAGGGTGTTAACATTTGTCCTGAATCAATACCGTTGTGGATATACTATGGCAAACACAGTCTAGAATTTAATTATATTATAGTTTGTTGAAGCTTTAAAAAATGATCGTTACTGGAGGAATTAACTGTAAAAAATAATTTTAGTAAGTATTATATTTAAAGAAGAAAACTTTTCTATCATATAAATCAGGTGTTAATTTCAATCTTTAGAATTAGGAATGTGTTTTCTTTAATTGCAATGATACAAAAACTTGCTTTAGTTTATTGGATAATTGCCGTCGCAAAAACGCCGAATTTCTTGTTTTGTGTCAGATTTTCGCATATAGCTAGAAAAGAGCCACCTGCGAATAACAGTCTCTAACATAACCCACCGCTAACTCTTAGGTTATTTTCGACTAGTGGGATTTAACACCCACTCTTTTAAGCGCACCCACGGAATTAAATTATAGAGCGTGTTTTTGCGGAAACACTAACATGTCTTGAATTATTAATTCTTACCCTTTGAGACTAATAATGCTTATTCGATGACGAGGAACCCACTTTGAGACTAATAATGCTTAAAAATTATTTAGCAGAGCGTGGTTTCTATCCACGGACCTCTTGGTTATGGGCCCAGCACGCTTTCACTGCGTCACTCTGCTACCTAATGATGACAAAGCCTTGTCGAAACGTTATACATTTGCTGTTGTGTTAAACTTCTATTAAAGTTTTTCTTCATTACCCATTCAAGCCGTCTCCAAGCATAATTAATTCTTGCCCTGCTCTACAACACTGAAAGTGGGATTTTGAAACGGTTTTAAATCTTGTCAATAACAAAAATTTAATCGTAAGTTTATTTTCTACTTTTTTGATGGTTGCTTTGTTTGGATATTAACATTTTATTTTATCTAGTGTTTAATATAATCATATTTATACTCGATAATATTCAGAGTGCCACGGAGATCTGATTAGATCACTTGAAAACGCGTTTATATCCGCATTTTAATCTCATGTATGTAAAGGAATTGCACTTTATCCCATATACGTCATATAGCTCCCTCCCCGTGGTTCAGTGGTAAGTATGCGTGCTTATAACGCTAAAAATTGAGATTCGATACCCGTGGTGGACAGAGCACAGATATCCCATCGTGTAGTTTTGTGCTACTTCATATATTTCATCGCATTTACTAGAAACCGAATCTGAATGTGTAATCTGAATTACACATTGCTCATTGTAATTAATTTGTAATATAGTCTAACTTTTTCTGAACATTAACTAATTATACTAGAAACCGAATCTGAATGTGTAATCTGAATTACACATTGATCATTGTAATTAATTTGTAATATAGTCTAACTTTTTCTGAACATTAACTAATTAATGATCCACTAAAGAACAAACTATTTTAAAAACAACAATTAATCTTTCGCTGGTTGTTTTCAATTCTTTAAGATATGTTTTATACTGAAGCACCAATTATACGTGATCCGTCATGAGAGGTCTATATCAGTTAAAAACCTCCTCAGTTTACAAGAGATTCCACCAGATGGATAATTATAGTCTGCGAGGTTACACACCTGCACGAGGGGAGGGAATCTGCACGCAAAAACCTTCTCTTTCCCAAAAAATGAGAAACATGTTAACCCCTTTTGCCTTAGGGACTCAGACAGAATTAGAGGCTGACTGTCGGTTTGTGAATTAACGTTTATCTTACCAAACACGGACAGACTGTGGTAACATCTCTGACCTTTTTAATACATAAAAGCAATAATCAAGAGTAATGAAATTGACCGATAGGGCTATCGTATGGTGTGCGTTTCTTCACGATGAAATATAGATCTGATCACTCTTCAGACCTGACACATTGATGAGAAATAAATTATTATTGGGCATCTATACTTAGTACTTTACACTTTTCTAACCAATAATTAATGTATAGTGGGAAGATTTAAGAAAAAGGTAAATTTGAACTAATTTTTATTAGCTAAAAGTTACATTCTTCTATATTTATGAGTCCATTACTTTATATACATAATCAGTTTTTTTGCTGTTAAGCACAAAGCTGCACAATAGGCTATCTGTGCTGTGCCCACCACAGGGATCGAAACCCGAATTTTAACTTTGGGGGGATATATTATCTGTCTACCCGTTTTGCGTGCATGCATTGAATTAAAGATTCAACCCTTTGGCTTTTCCCGAAAACCACCTGTACAAACACATCTTTTTTTTTTCTTCAAGGTGATTTTTCTTACTTTGATTTCCCCCCACGATTTTTAAACATACAAACATTTTCATGAGTCCTAAACGACTTCTTGCCACGTGTATTACCACGTAAAAATTATAAATGCAAATATTACTTACTGAAATATTGAATGGGAATAACTATACCTCATTGTTTTATTGTACCAAGTATTGCAGGGTCTCGTCGTTTTATTAAAACGATCTTTTTCTTTGTTGTTTGATGATTGAATAATCGATAGAGAAGAAGAGGTTATGTAATCCAGATTCTCCATCTGTAATCCAGATTTGCTTGTAGCGTATTTCCAAGCTACACTCGCTATCTACCCATCCAGCCTACACCTTCGGTTTATTGTGATTAATGGTTTGAAGACAGCTATCACCAACTCAGACTGTAAACGTATAGCTAGCTTAAGGTACATGAAGATTGCCACAAAGTGCTCTACAGCATTAGATCCATCGACACTTATTCAGAAGCCCTTCTGGAAATCCGCCAGAATTCCAGTCTTATAGAGAAAGACTTAGCTTTCTCATGCGACCCTGACTAACGATCTAAACCTTTGATACCAGATCAATAAATTTAAATTAAAGACAATAGGTATAGAAAGACTTTGTAAACAGGAAAATCGTTTGTACCAAGTTTGTATGAGTACTATTACCACATTGCGTAAACTCTGGCGATTCTTTGACGTCATCCAGTCTGAGATGCTTCTAAAAAAGGTAGTAGTTATATCAACCGCGAATGACGCTAACATGACTTGAAATACTAGCTCTAACATTACTACTTCTCATATATATATATATTGCATGTTAAAAAACGATCGTGTACATATTTGTTTGTGCAAGAATTAACACAAATAAAATTAATGATCTAAACATATGAACGAATACACTAGTTGATAACACTTTTCAAATTAAAAGACCTTTTTAGCCTATTTATAAAGACAAACGAGGCTAAACCTAAAAATCTAAAGAAAATAATATAATTTTTTTTTTAGCTTCTGCACAAAGATATTCAAAGGGGTATATGCGTGTAGTTGTCCATAATTTTGAATTGATAGACTAGAGGGAAGGAAAATACTCAACAAAATCCATCGTCAACTCTTTTGCTACTCTTGGCTGAACTAATGGTGAAATTTTTCTGTCACACTTAAAGCGCAACTCGTGGCCCCAAAACGCGGAGCACGTTTTTGCAGGGACGAACCGCGAATCATGAACTGTCAGATAAACAGTCCGAACATGCTAACCGCTATGCTGCGCCAGGCCTACATCTTACTGCAATAAAGGGCAAAAATAATTTAGACTCAATACGTTTTGATTTTAAACATAATGTCATTCCATTTATATTTCAACTATCTTTGAACTAGTGATATTGGCTCGTCCTTTCAGCCGTGGGGGCGTTATTATGTGACGGGCAATCCCACTATCCGTTGGTAAAAGAGTAACCCAAGAGGTGGCGGTGG
>NW_013665693.1:637867-650571 GCF_000517525.1 Limulus polyphemus | reverse complement strand
CCTCTAGTGTTACACTGTTAAATTAGGGACGGCTAGCGCAGATAGCCCTAGTGTAGCTTTGCGCGAAATTCAAAACAAACCAAACCAACTAGTGATATAAAAGACCACGCTGTTGATATTTTACCTTGACACAATTCTACTAGCTTTACCAAAACGTTAGAATCTACTTATATTATTATTACGTCACAAAATGAGTAATTGAAGTTTGTACCACTGTGGTAAAAATATATCATATGAGTGTATGGTAAGGAAACTATTAGACTGTAAAAAATATGCTTCAACAATGGTCAGGCACTTTTGATGCGCCGTAGGAGCTAAGATTAAATCACACCATTCGGTCAGTCAAGAGTTGGCGGTGGGCACTGTTGACTGACTACTTTTCCTCTAGTCTATAAGTTCAAAATTAGTGACGGCTATGTGCAAGTAGCCCGTGTGCAGGTTTGCGTGAAATACTGAGAAAAAGAAATAAACCCTCTGGATAGAAGTATTAAATCCACCGATAAGACAGCGATAAGCTTATGGACTTAAACGTTAAAATCTGAGATTCGATGATTTTTCGCGGAGGACACTAGGTGGCTTTGCTCTAAAATAAATAAATAAACAAACAAACAGAAGTCTTAAATTAAAAACATCTGTTTGTTTGCTTTTGAATTCACGCAAAGCTACGCGAGGGCTATCTGCGCTAGCCGATTCTAATATAGCAGTAATAGACGAGAGGTCAGGCAGCTAGTCAACACCACCCACCCACCGCCAACTCTTAGGCTACTAATTTACCAACGAATAGTTGGACTGATCGTCACATTATAACGCCCCATGGCTGAAAGGGCGAGCATGTTCGGTGGCGGAGATTCGAATCCGTGACCCTCAAATTGCGAGTCGAGCGCCTTAACCACCAGGCTATCTGAGGCCTAGAAACATCTATGACAGAACCCTAGTGTTTCTGATCTGGCCATTTACCCTATGTGTCGCCCCCCAGTGGCACAGCGGTATGTCTCCGGACTTACAACGCCAGAAACCGGGTTTCGATATCCGTGGTGGGCAGAGCACAGATAGCCCTCTTTGTAGCTTTGTGCTTAAAAACAAAAACAAACAAACATACCCTATGTGTCGCATAAGGTTGCGTGCAAGTTGAACATATTATAAAAAAAAATAACGGAAAAATCGGTTTATTCGTGAATGAATAGCAATTTGTGAAAAGTCAACGCAATATCAGGTTTTCTTTTTTTTTTTTGTACTAGAAAGTTAAAATTTCATTTAATATTTCCACCTTAGCCGTAGGCGGTCAATTTAGGTTATTTAACTCTTTCAGAGAGAGAGAGTTTGTAAATTGTGTTTACAATTTAGTTGTGGCGACTTGTTACCAATCGTTGTCATGGTTAGTAGCCTATGCGATTACCTATGTCTGATTATTAATTAGTCATTATTTTGAATTAGATATTAAAGTCTAATTAATTATATATTTTACATTTCGATTATGTAGCACACCATCCTTTCTAACAAGAATATCCAGGATCTATTACCACCATAGATAGTCTTGATGAGGACTTCTATGAAGACAGCAGTCAAAACGTAGGGTATAAATTATTATTATTTGTCTAAGACTGAATCCAGGAAAAAAAAGATCACATTAGGTTTCAGTTAGCTCTTACACAACCAGAAAAATGATTAGAAGATACTAAGTAGTAATCGTCGAATAAGGGAAGCGACTAGGGATAACTATAAATGTAAGTAAAATGGAAAGAAAATATAACTTTATCAAAACACAGTATACTAAATCTAATTAAAACACACATTGAAATAAATAGTTTATTAAACGTATAGGGTGTTCGAGAATTTTTTTTTACTTGTACAATACTTAAAAACAGACTATAAAAGTTTTGAAAGAGCGCTACTGGTTTTATAACAACCAAATCTGACCTTCCAAATAGACCATACAAACTGATTTAGAAATACATATAAATGACTACAAGCGAAGGATTATAATAACGGAAAGAATGTGATTAAAACAATTATAAGATGAATTACATTTTCTACAGACACTTAAGGATAAATGTATTTAAGAATTATTGAGATAAAGCTTTAAATTTATGAAGCTTAAAATGTCTCTTTTAACTAGCAAAAAATGGTTTTATAAGTAATTCATAATTAGAATTAGGGTGTGTGTGTTTTCTTATAGCAAAGCCACATCGGGCTATCTGGTGTGTCCACCGAGGTGATCAAACCCCTGATTCTAGCGTTGTAAATCCGAAGACTTAGCGCTGTCCCTTTGGGGGACTAGAATTAGGGGATCGTAAAGGTACTAATCATGACAACAATTTGTTTAAACCTTCAACCAGATTTAATTAACAGCTTTGTCAGTTCAACTTTAAATCAAAATTCTTATTCTTTGACATTTATATTTTGTATTTATGTCAAAACTACTAACGCTGGCTTTGAACTATTGACCACCAAAAGGAAGACAGCCAGTCCGAAAGTTGAAGGATTGAATGACACGCTTATAACGCCTCCACAACTTAAAGTAACGGGAATATTTTATGGTATCTCGGATTCAAACCCTGTTCGCCACCTCAAAACTCCAAAGCTCTACTATAAAGCCAGTCCTAGGTTTTGTTAGCATTCAGCTTAGCACCGATTAAATATGTTGTAAAAAGAGACTATAACAAAATGAACGCAAAATACTGAAATGAAAAGTATAGATTTTTTTAAAGAACGCGAATGAAATCGCTATGAAAGTATCAATTAGAGCACATCACATTTGGTGATAAAAAACACTATTATAAATAAAATAAACATTTGCTTAAATCCAGCTTTTGTTAAAGTCAAAGCACTTACTAATATGAAAGACTAATATATACATATATTCTAATAGAATGGCTGTACCATTTAAAGCTAGTTGTTGTTAAGCACGAAGCTACGCAATGTGCTATCTGTGCTGCACCATTTAAAGCTAGTTGTTGTTAAGCACGAAGCTACGCAATGTGCTATCTGTGCTGTACCATTTAAAGCTAGTTGTTGTTAAGCACGAAGCTACGCAATGTGCTATCTGTGCTGTACCATTTAAAGTTAGTTGTTGTTAAGTACGAAGCTACGCAATGTGAACAAGAACAACAAAAATAACAACTAGCTTTAAATGGTACAGCACAGATAATCCATTGCGTAGCTTCGTGCTTAACAAGAACATTATTAAAAAAAACAACTAGCTTTAAATGATACAACACAGCTGGCACATTGCATAACTTCGTGCTTAACAAGAACAACAATAAAAAACAACTAGCTTTAAATGGTACAACACAGCTGGTAGCTTTAAATGGTGCAGCACAGATTACCCATTGCGTAGCTTCGTGCTTAACAAGAACAATAATAAAAAAACAACTAGCTTTAAATGGCACCGCACAGATAACCCATTGCGTAGCTTCGTGCTTCAGCACAGATAACCCATTGCGTAGCTTCGTGCTTAACAAGAACAATAATAAAAAACAACGGTTTCCATATTCGTGATGGGCATGGGTTATCTGTGCGGTGCCCATCACGAATATGGAAACCCAGTTTAATTAGAACTTTATCCATGAGTCGGTTTAACAAGTTATAAGCACTTCCCTAGAAGTTGTACTCCCTAGTGCTTGTTCTGCATGTAATTTGCACTTATCATTAGATTATAAGCACTTTCCCAGATATTATTACGCGCATACTTCACACTCCCTTTTCATATTTTAAAGAATTACAAAAAACACATGAACTATTACTATTAAAAAATGTATGTGACTAGGTTATGCTTATTTAGAAATAAAATGATAACAGGTACGTCATAAATAAATGAAAATACAACCAATAAACAATTATCACTCGGAAACTGATTTACTGTATATGGGTATGGAGTTTTGAAGGAGGCGATTCTATATTATAAAGTTATATGATCTATTACCTGAGCAGCAATCAATCTATGGAGCAGATGAATGCATAGAGTAGAGAACTCCTAATAAATCAATCGATAAAAAGAACAATTACACTTATGAAGATTATTTTGAATATGACAATTAATAAATGAAATACCAATCTTTTAGCTTACACACATACAAAGCAAAACACAGAACAAGGTTACACAATATTATCATCTTTATCAATAAAGCAAGTCTGTATTTATGCATAATATTACTTTCCATAAAGTATATACTTAATTTCCCAGAAAGGTCGCTTGGAGGGATTACCTGTTTTAACCACTCGCACCGCTATATAGTAGTGTGTTGACTGTCAGTCAGTCAGTAGACACTAAAATGACGTTGCATAAGGGACGCTTAACATTGGAATTCGTACTGTAAAACGTGCGCATGCCATGAATCGCGAGAAAAATTATGCACTCTGTATACTACAACACAGCATAAGATATGAACTCCAAAAGCAAGAAATAAAAATATTTGTTACCCTTAATTTTGGTTGTATTTATTTATGAAACAGAACACTTTCAGGGATCCTGCGGAATTACATCTAGTCATTACATGTATGTTTAATAGATCTGTTCTCGTGGATTATAGCATTCCTTCTTTCACACAGGACAACGTGGTTGCTCGTCTAAAGGTTCCTTTTCTCCCCTTTTTACTGGGATACTCTGAATGGACAATGACATTAAAGGTTAGTTTAAGCCTTTTTAAACGATATTTTCATTAACTAGTAACCTATATATATATATATATCCTATTGTAATGTAGCCTAACAAATATCCAATAAACCGCTAACATTTTTCTCGCTTTATGAAAATGAATTAAATGTGGCTTTCCTGATTAGCAAAGTAATATTGTTATTATTTTGAAAACCTGCTAAGTAATTTTGCTGTTGTTTTGTCTAAAACCTTCCCACTTTATAAAATCATTATAAAAACAGAGTTACAATGATGGTATAAAAGCATAATGTTTATTGTGGATTCTACTGAAAACAACAGTTCTACATGTTGAGTGTAGATTATGCAAAGAGAGTGCTTATTTTACATATAATAAAGAACGTATAATAAATACTGGCGAGTGAATATTACACTTATAATAATGACTAGAAGTATGCATTTTTTCCGGAAGGCGCATATTATACACTACAGCAGGCGTGGGTAAGTTGTTTGCATGTCGGATTACGGATGGAAGGGTCTGAGGTTCGAGATGTTATGTCGCTGAAATTCTACACACTTTTAACTGTGGGTGGGTATTTATAAATTGGACATTTAATCCGGTTATTGGGTTCGAAAAGCCGGACAAAGCCTTTTTAGCGGCAATTCTTGCTAGCTGCCTGCTTTCCCTCTGATCATTAGATCATAATTAGTTATCTGAAATATAGAGGTCTCTGACCCAGCTGTTTAACTCACGTGCACATAAGGTGCCATTTCCATACTTCATACATAGCAAAATAATTTAATCAATTGGTAGGACGCTTTTTTCCTAAAACAATAAGTCCACTGGAGCTCCGTCGTTGTGTATTGTATTTTGATTTGCATAGTATATTTTTGTCTCCAAAATGACTTTGCATTAATGTTTAGTAGAAAGATTAAAGAAATAACAGGAAACAGAAGCAAAAGTTGGTTCAATACTCAAACTTAGTTTTATTAAGTTTCGTTTTGTGATAAAGTATCTTTATCCTTAATATAATCTCATTAGCTTTATCAGCTTTTTCTTCTTCGAAGGAGGCGTAATGAGAGCAAATTAACGACAAATTTCTAATCTACTTAGAGAGCACAACTAATTTATTATTATGCCCATTATGAAGCATGAAGCTAGAATTAATTACCAAGTAAAGTTGTCTTATATACACTTCACTAAAATGCTTTTAAGGAAAGTTGTTTTATAACTTCATTTCAAACTTTCTTTACTCCCAATACGTTAGGCACCATTGCTGAACAAAAGAGCTAAATCCTTTTCAATAAGGATAAACTTTTCTTTCAAAACAATATTATTAAAATAGAATACTTTAAAATAAAATAAAAACTTAATTCTTTCATTACGATATTCGTTAGGTTATAAACGAGAGCGTGGTTGTTTAGTTTTTCTCACTTTTTTATTTGATTTTTCGAATTTCTTTGCTTACACTTCTCCAGCCATACTTGTGATGCATACAGATGTAATGCGATTGTCTTACTGGCAAAAAATATCACAATATTGTTATTAAACGTCTCCGAAAGCAGATAAATAAAGCACTAAAAACAGTAATATTCTAATCTAAAAAAAAAAATAATTCACTGAGAAGTTAAAATCGCAGCTTAATGTATAGAAAGAGGTCTACTATTTACTGTTTGAAACTCGTGATCTGAGGATGTCACATCTTTCTAGTTGTAACCAGTAAAGTTATCTTTTTTGAGGTTTCTAACTGAATCTTCACATGGGATTATGGAAAAGTTTTCCACCTTTAACTGTTCTCTAATTGGCGATATACCAGGAAGACTTAATTAATTGCACTGTAAGTGAATTTTAGGTTAATTAAGAGTTCAATTTGGTCCAGCAGTGAGAAACAACATTTCAATATTTTTTAATATAAGGTATAGTCTAAACAGCAGACTAAACAATATGTGGTGTAAAGGCGTGACATTCTGCTGGCCTTTAAAGTCAAAAGTAGAGTACGTGACTGAATCTTTCCACTGAATATATTTGCATTAAGTTATTGTTTGTTTTCTGTCTAGGTCTTGACTTTTGCATATATTCTATTTATATTCACCAATTCAAGCCTTATGTTTGTTCCGCCATTTTTTTTTTCTATCACGGCCTTCGAATTCACTTACGCTTTTTGCTTGTAATTTAACTGCCGAAAATATCCTGTCATTCCTCCAGTTACTATCGTAATACCAATTTACACGTGCACCCCTCCGCTAACCAGAAAAAACAAATCAAAACAAAAACACAATATAAATCAGTTTTGTTTGTCGAAAAATTCAGTGATTTGCTGAAACGTTTAATAATGATTTGTTTGTTTTTTAATTTTGCGCAAAGCTACACGAGGGAGAGTTAAAGACTAGGAGGAATGTAGTTAGTCAAACCACCCACCGCCAAATTCTTGAGCTACTCTTTTAGCAACAAAAAGTGAGATTGACCGTCATATTATAACACTCTTACGGCTGAAAGGACGAGCACAGCTGGTGGGACGGGGATTCGAAGCCGCGACCCTGAGATTGCGAGCAAGCACCCTAACCACCTGGCCATGTAAATGTAGTTTTAGGGGGATAATGTACAATATTTTTGTCCTATATGTAACGAAAATGTGAAAGTCAAACACTAACATAGATCACAGCACACCAGTGAAACATTATAAACATTATACGGAGAAGTAAATAACCGGAGAATATATCTCGTTTGTGTTTGTTAGTTTTTAGGCTGGGTGCTGCAACTTCTTTCAGGCTCCACTGACTTACTAGTCTGGCCCGGCATGGCCAGGTGGTTAGGGCGCTCGACTCGCAATATGAGGGTCGCGGGTTCGAATCCCCTTCCCACCAAACATGCTCGCCCTTTCAGCCGTGAGGGCGTTATAATGTGACGGTCAATCCCACTATTCGTTGGTAGAAGAGTAGCCCAAGAGTTGGCGGTGGGTGGTGATGACTAGCTGCCTTCCCTGTAGTCTTACACTGCTAAATTAGGGACGGCTAGCGCAGATAGCCCTCGTGTAGCTTTACGCGAAATTCAAAACAAACAAACAAACTTATTAGTCTGAAAGAATAAGGTTGAAAGTTTTAGTAAGTGCATAATCCGTGAATATGGTTTCCTGAAAACCTTGCTACATTTCTTTGTTCTCCAATTATTTTCGTAATAGATTAGTTTGGTTTGTTTTAAATTTCGCGCAAAGCTACACGAGGGCTTTCTAAGCGAACCGTTTTTAATTTAGCAGTGACAGATTAGAGGGAAAATAGCTAGTAAACACCACCCACCGAACAATTGAAATGACCGTCACGTTCTAACGCTCCCAGCTGAAAGGGCGAGCATGTTCGGTGACGAGGATTCGAACCCGTGACCGGAAGATTGTGTGTGAGTCGAGCACCGTAATCACCAGGTCATGTCATGCCAGGGCCTCACAACAGTAAATAAAAAAATCTGGAAATAGTGTCTACGTTATTTTCTCAAGCTACGAATACTTATTTTGACTTCATATCTACAGTACTTATCAATTTTAATGGAGTCAAAATAGGGATTTGTAGCTTGAGAAAATAATTTAGACACTATTTCCAGCCTTGTTTGTTAATTTTTTTAGAGTCCATAATTGTAGGCTTGAAAATGTAATATTTGCATTTCGGTTCAACTTGTTTCTGTTCTTTTTTTGGCGATCCCTATCCCCCTCCCCTTTTTAACTTAACAATTTTTATTAATCTTGCTTCTTAAATTGTTTTTTTAATGTCCATTTATGAATAACAAATTTTAAGCTACATACGTGCATATTATTACAGATGAATATTACGTGCTTTTTAACAGTTTACTGCTGCATTGGCTTTTTTTTTCCACCTAACCACCACACTGAACTTATTCAAAACAAATAACAAATGTACAACAAAGAATAAATACATATACTGCTATGCAACTACAACAAATAAAATGTAAAGTTGTTGTCAAAGGACCCTCATGAAGGCAAAGATTGTATCATCACAGATTTAATTACTGGCTTCCATCAATATCACATTAATGTAACAAAAGACGAGCAGCAACAAAGCAATCTCATCAGAACAGAATAATGTTTTTCTAAGATAATACAACACAGATTAATGCAATGCAAACAGATTTAGTAACATGCTTACCTTGTTAGGTCTACATGACACGTATATATGTTCTTCAACAGCCTGCTGTGCACAAGTGTTTGCTAGAATACAGCGACACAAATAATGCATTCAAAATATACAACAGTGACACACTTAGCACAAGTCGCGAATTATCGACAACATTTACAACAGCTACCTTAACACCAACTACTTATAAATAACAATAGCTATATGAAAAACTGCTATATACAGTGATAATAAATGCTGAATGCGCACTTACGATTTCCGCTAAGTATAAGAAACAGTAAATAAGAATCACCACTGTCGTCTGAGTAGGAAAATCTACTATGATAATTGTCCATTATTAAAATCCTGCTGAAATATAATCGCGGAAGTACATGCAGAGACAGCAAACTCGAGTAACTATGAACAATATCGCTGTAGTAACGATATGCAACAGCAAAGTCGGGAACCTATCACGTAGAAGTTTACAATTAATGTGCTAGAAAGTACACGAGTTCTAGTTTCCAACTAACGCGCACACTGGGAAAACACCGGATTTGATGATGGCAGAAAGCGAAGAACTTAGAAAATGTCAAAGCACGACAAAATTAAGGAGATCGAACTAAGTTAAAAAGTACTCTCTCAGTTTTTGCAAAATTCCTGTGCGATCCCACACTACAGTATATATATATCATTTGCGATAATTTTATAATTGGTTCATAATAGAGATTTGTAGCTTGAACAAACAGTCAGCAGTGGATCTCAAGCCTTGTTTGCTTACTTTTTGCGATCCATATTTATAGATTTTAAATTCTCAGTTTTTAATTATCTTGTATGTTGCCTTTGTTAATGCAAAGCAATGGGCAATTCATGCCTAGAGTAAGACACAACCTCCACTAAGCACGCAGAACATTTTACCAATAGAAAAGAATCCTTTTCACATAAAACAAATATGTCTAAAAATCGCTTTAAATAAAGCTTTGTGTCTTTTAAAGTAATTGTTTACAGGTTGCTTTGTGCCTGTGGTTTCGTGTAAACACGCGTTTAAAACGCGTCGAGCACAAAGGCATAACAACATTACATCTATTATGTATTCATAACCACGTAACTAAATTTTCAGTGAAAAATAATCAACTTTTAAATAGGTCATGGGCATTCGTAGCGTTTCATGTAGTATATCTATCTGGGTTTTGGTGCAGAATACACAGTCTATTTTGCTGTAGAATTGTGAAATATAATAGTAATAATAATAATAATATGAACAAATATGCAAATTTTGATTGTGTGTAGCAATCGTGAAATCACTTATTTTGCTTATTATCAATGTTTGGGCGGTCTTAACTATTGAAAAGGAAGATTTTGAATATTGTTTCAAGAATAAGTGGTTTTTGCCCGAATTTTCTGATAAAGTTTCGAGCAGATTCTTGTGCCAACTCTATTATGAACCACTAATGCTCCTTCCTGTTTCAAAATTCTAAACTGGAAGAGTTGAACATCAATATCAAATACAGATAATAATAATAATACATATAAATCTATAGATAATAGAAAATGAAAATGAGCACAGGTTTTTTTTATATCATTCAATAATATGAATCGTTTTTCATTTACACTATCTGGCGTAGAAACATTATTACATTATATATTTTTCTATTTTAGCATTAAAACGAGTGTTCTATGACTTAAAGTTAAAAAAAACTTTGCAATAAAAAATGTCACATATACTTATGCCATCAGGTCTAATGCAATGGATAAATGACAAACAGCTAATAGCTCAAGTTACGAGTTTAAGGCAGTTGTTGGGGGTCTCACAAACACGGGACAGTACTATGCTTATAAAACCCTCAACAAGTTTTAGTCTCCGTACCAAGAAATCTGTTGTCTAGAATATGTTTAACCCTGGTGTCTCTAAAACAGGAATCTCTCAGTCCAAACCCAAGAGCTTATTCAGATACGTGTACTGTATATAGCCTAGGACTTAGAAATAGTGAAAATAAATACACCTTTTCACAAATAAATAAGAACAAGATTTCTATTTATAGTGAATGAAAAATAATAGTAATTAATGTTCAGTACATAGTAATTAATAATCACTAGATAGGCATTAATGCTCAGTACATAGTAATTAATACTCAGTAGATAGTAATAAATACTCAGAATATAGCCATTAATACTCAGTAGATAGGCATTAATACTCAGTAGATAGGCATTAATACTCAGTACATAGGCATTAATACTCAGTTGATAGGAATTAATACTCAGTAGATAGGCATTAATGCTCAGTTGATAGGAATTAATACTCAGTAGATAGGCATTAATGCTCAGTTGATAGGAATTAATACTCAGTAGATAGGTATTAATGCTCAGTTGATAGGAATTAATACTCAGTAGATAGGCATTAATGCTCAGTAGATAGTAATAAATACTCAGTAGATAGGTATTAATACTCAGTAGATAGGTATTAATGCTCAGTAGATAGGCATTCTTTCGTGTTTGATTACCTTTTGTTACTTATAATTATAATTGATTATTGGAACGAAATATGAAATTTGTTTTTCTTTTTAAACGTTTAAAAAATTCAAATTATACATTTTGCTTACATGATCTTACTAACAACATTCGATTAAAAATTAGTTTTCACAGTATCTTATCAAACTATGGTGAATTTAACACACTTTAATTTTCGGAACGCAGTTTATAGGTTTTTTAAATTCTTTTATCAATTTGTAAAATATATATATTTATTTAAAATATGTTGAAAGCTAGAAAAAAAAAACATGAGACTCTAGAGGGTCGCTAAAATAAGTCACGCAACAACAACAACTTTTTTTATTAGTACAAAAAAAAGCACAAAACAACAACAACAACATTAAGTATATAAGCTCTTTAAGTTCTTAGTTTGTAGAATATATTTCATGAGAAAGGGTAATTTGTTATATAGATAAATGTATGTATATATAACTTTCAAAACATATGGCCTTCATGGGCTTTAATCTTGCGTGTTCAATCAGTCGTCACAAGAGTACTTTATATTCCCTGTATCGTGATAGAGTGAAACTTTATGAAAATCACTTTTCAGTAGTCCTCTCTCTCTAAATTCCCGGGTTTCTTACCTTCCACTGATAGACAACCCAGAAGATGTGAGTGATAACTCAATTTTCCATGGAAAATACTGATATAGTCTTTAATAGCTCACCTGCCACTACAGTCAATGATGAAGGCACTCTGTTTGTGCAGCTTAATGCATTTTGTCTTCGTTGATGAATTTCGACTGATGGTTGAATTAATTGTTAGCGATTTGAATAAAGCCGCTTTTTAATGGAAGACGACAGATGGTTTTGTTCCCAAATCGCTCCGGGAAACACAATTATATTTCAGGCAGTTTCCTGCTTTTATTGTGTACGGGCGCTCTGAGAAATCCATTTATTTCCTTCCACACTGACTTTCATCAATATATACACACACTGTCACTTTTGTTCTCGGCCGTTGAGACTGAGTACGTCAGTTTGTTATCAAAGGAAGAAGTATAAAACTCGAAAAAAAAAGGGTTTTGTTCAAGTATTCTAAACATTCTAAATAGAAGTTTATCTTATATGTAAAACAATTAGGTTATGTCGTTTATTTGTAAATCAATGTCGATTGGAACACATATTCTTTTAAAGTGCATTTCTTATTTCTTTTATTCAACTAGTTGCGATAATAATTATCTCTAATGTTTAGTTAGCTACGTTTATTTGTTTTAAGTGCAAAGCTGCACAATGGGCAACCTGAACTGTGCCCAGCGGAGGAATCGAACCACGAATTTAGGGGTATAAGTTACCAAACTTATTTCTGAGCAGCCGAGGGACATTTAATTATTATTCACAATGTTATTTTTTATCTCATATTTCGGCAGGGCGTTCGACTAGCAATCTGAGGGTCGCGGGTTCGAATCTCCGTCCCCTCAAACATGTTCGCCCTTTCAGCCGTGGAAGCGTTATAATGTGACGGTCAATCT
>NW_013665693.1:631445-636987 GCF_000517525.1 Limulus polyphemus | reverse complement strand
CCCTAGTCTTTCACTGCTAAATTAGGGACGGTTAGCGCAGATAGCATTGGTGTAGCTTTGCGCGAAACACTAGAAACCGGGTTTCGATACCCGTGGTGGGCAGGGCACAGATAGGCCTTTGTGTAGCTTTGTGCTTAATTACAAACAAACAAGCACATTCTTGTCTTTTGTAGCAAAATAGGATTATCATTTACTTTAATAATTTGGCTGAATTGTTTACGAAAAGAAAACTTACAGTTTTAGTTTCAAATACTTCTTTTACAAGTAACGCCATTTTTATCTTTGTTTTTGTTTCAAAAACCAAATGTCTATAAAAATATAACTTTTTTATTTCAATTCTTTCCCTGTTTTTGGCCATTTAACGATTTTTATGGATACGCTTTTTTTCACGACTTACCCAAATATGTATGAGTGTAGCACGTCCTTCTAGTATTATTGAAAAAAGGGTGTAGCAGAGAGTTTTATCAACTAAAAATCCTACGTTTAACATTTTTCTGAGTGAAAGTAACTTAACCTATCGTCATTCCCACTCACTTTTAGCGTCATATGTGATGCTCATATAAAACTCTTTTCTAATCTCGTACGTTGAACCAAAGCAGCTGCATATCAAATAAATATATAGTAGTGTATCGCATATGATACTCGGTCGCCTTAGCATTATGTTCTGTGAATCATATGTGATTTCACAAGACAGGGGTAGGGTTAATAACATATTCTATTGTCTTAAACAACAAATTAATAGATCTGTCGTGGGTCACTTAGAAAGGGATGTTATCTCTCTACTTTCTATTGTCTTTCCCCATGTTTTTGTGGCACGTAGGTCTTACGAGAAGCTGCGTATTTGCCCCAAATCTGGGTAACACTATTCGAAAGATCATTACACTAGATTTACCAAAATACACAACAGGAAATGTGTTTAGGCCTACTAGCGTTCAAAGAAGGAGGTAAAATATTCTTCTATTATCTTTGTGCACGTATTGTTCTCGGTATATAAAGGAGCTAAAGATTCAAATCGTTTAGTATTTACAAAAAAAAACAACAGAAAAAAAAATGCGAATCGGTCCTTAGCTGTTGTTTGTTTGTAATTAAGCACAAAGCTACACAATGGGCTATCTGTGCTCTGCCCACCACGGGTATCGAAACACGGATTCTAGCGTTGTAAGTCCGCAGACATACCGCTGTGCCACTGGGCGCCGAACTCTTTAGTTCCGCCAAGGGACTAGTATTCGTTTTTAGCTCTACTAGGTGTCCAATCTACTGCAGGTTTATAAATGTAGTTTATATATATATATATATATACCAAGAATAACACAGGCCTGTGATTGGTTTTTTTGTTTTGTTATTTTTTTTTTCTTGCATGTTATACAGTAATTCCTCTACATTGAATCCGAAAATGAGATCCATTTTCTTCCATCACGTAGAGAGTTTTCACAAAACATCATATGTACTTTTACATTCGTGTTGTAGATTCGCAGACATAACGCTGTACCACGGGGGAGGGGGGGTGTAAAAATGTGCTAAACGTACAAAATATCGAAATAAAAAATCTAAAACGAAATATGAGTTGTTTTTGTTTTTTGAATTTTCTCGCAAAACTACAATTAGACCTAACTGTATTTAGATTGTGTCATGATGAAGCGGCCATACAACATATTGGACAGTAATAAAAAGAACAATTATCTGAAGTGTCTGAAGTCATACAAAGTTTGTTTGTTTTTATGTCCTTTAAAATAATACAGTATGTGTGTGTGTGTGTGATATTTTAGCAAAAATTATCAATATAATTATCAATTGAAGTTTTCTGAACATGGAACCCTCACGTTAAAACTAGCAAACAGTTTTCTCAAAATTAAAGCAGACATTTTAAGTAGGAGTCTCCAGAAATGAAAAACAAATTGAAGTTACATCGAAAAGGTATGGCATTATTACTCTAGAAAAACACTACTATTAGAATTTTGTATCGCGTATTGTGGTTGGGATTCAGTTACATCGAAAAGGTATGGCATTACAACTCTAGAAAAACACTACTATTAGAATTTTGTATCGCGTATTGTGGTTGGGATTCAGTAACATCGAAAAGGTACAGCATTACAACTCTAGAAAAACACTACTATTAGAATTTTGTATCGCGTATTGTGGTTGGGATTCAGTAACATCAATCAAGGAAAATAAATAAATCAGTTTTAACCCTTTCTATGATTTGTTATTGTTCAGTAGTTCCTTGAGCGACGAAGATTTTTCGCGTATGCTAGAAGTTAAACGTTTCTTTACGTGATTGGCTCTAATAAAGATATATATAACAGTATTTTTAGTTTTAAGTGTGACGTCCATAGTCAGTTTCAGAAAACTAAAGTCATAGTCCTAAAAAGCAGAAGGAATTTGCGAATGTTAAAAATTGTTGAGTTCTTCTGTATTGAGCAAATAATAAAGTATAAAGTCCCAAACATTGAACAACCACTTGTATTATATATTTTAAATTATATATTATATATTTTAAACCAGAAATCGATTATTTGCTGAGCTGATATAATGTAGTAAAGTCATGATTGTTTTTCGATTACATTTCAAATTATTATGGCCATGACAAGACCTGAACCAGAATCACTCTCGTAACAGCTCTGACTAATAATCTACTCAGATCTTAATAACAGTTAAATAGAAGGCGGAAAAGTGTTCTTGTATATATCTAAATCTAAGTCGAAATATATTGTGATTATTTCGTCTATGCAATTTACAAAACAACCAGTAATCAGACTTGTGAACAGCGTTTTATGTAGCTGTAGGGTCACATAAACAAAATACGTAAAGGAAGGCAAACATCATTTGAAGGGAGATGAGCAGTGACATCGAGTTACTCGTGAATTTTTATTTCGTAAAACAGTAAGATGGAAAAATTTAAATCTAATTTGATACAACGACTAAAAAATCTACGCGACATTGTCTTCAGTTAGCTGTAGCAAAAGAAACATAAGACATGTTGATCACTTTCCTCGCTACTTTGATTTTTTTTTTTCATATTTCATCATGTAAATTCAATCAAACTGAAATATTACGTAGGTAGCTCTCTTAGTAGTCTGTTTCTACTAGGCTTTCCATTACTGAAAGTGCATAGAGTAGTTAGTATAGTAATTGTCAAGCGCGGAAAAGTTATTTTTTTTCCATCCCCGACTGTAGAATTGGTCAATACCTAAAAGCATTTTGGATCTTAGTATGTGCAAACAGCGGAATGAATAATTGATTTTTTTTCATTATTTCGTCGCGTATGTTGCTGTGCTTGTTTTAGGTCAGATGCTGTGATGATGTTTCCTCCTCGTCAACAAAAAGGAATAAACACTTGCGAGTGAAAATCACTAGGGTGTGCATAAAATATGTGTGCAGGATTCTCTTCATTTATTATTGATTACTTTAAAACAAAAGTGATAGTTCCGTTGTTCCTGTACAGTGCTGACTCCATAAACACCGTAATCAAATTAAATTACACAGTTTCCATTAGTCCTGAGTAGAGGCGGCAGAAAAACGTGTGTTGAAAGTCTAATAAGTATATCATCAAGGAGAACATACACACAAAATTTCAAACATACGCACACACTTTTGTTACTTAATTGGCTATTTCAGCATAAAATGGTACTCTGGTGTTTGTTTTATTTTTTATTTTTTCAAACGCTCCATCTTTTCTTCTCTTGAGTTAGTTTTTTTTTGCTATTGGTGTATAGAGAAATTATAAGTAATGCTTTAATGCTTTGTAGTTGAACAAACTTGAACAAGATACGTGGTGTGTATTTTAACAAACTTGAACAAGATACCTGGTGTGTATTTCAACAAACTTGAACAAGATACGTGGTGTGTATTTCAACAAACTTGAGCAAGGTACGTGGTGTCTATTTTAACAAACTTGAACAAGATACGTGGTGTGTATTTCAACAAACTTGAGCAAGGTACGTGGTGTCTATTTTAACAAACTTGAACAAGATACGTGGTGTCTATTTCAACAAACTTGAGCAAGGTACGTGGTGTGTATTTTAATAAACTTGAGCAAGGTATGTAGTGGTACTTTAACAAACTTGAACAAGAGACGTGATGTGTATTTCAACAAACTTGAACAAGATACGTCGTGTGTATGATTTGACGTCACTCTTATGACGCATCCACGGCACTAAAGTGGAGAATGAGTTTTTGTGGTAATAGGATGCAAACCAAGAAACCTCAAATTTACA
The DNA here is from genome assembly GCF_000517525.1 of Limulus polyphemus. Classification (NCBI taxonomy): domain Eukaryota; kingdom Metazoa; phylum Arthropoda; class Merostomata; order Xiphosura; family Limulidae; genus Limulus; species Limulus polyphemus. Next base: position 632,773 of record NW_013665693.1, on the reverse strand, counting down.
GTCCGGGCACGCTAATCACTAGGCCATGTCCAGCGTCGACGAAAGACATAGAGAGGTAGCAAAGCATGTGATACATTATATATGTATATTTAAAATAGACAGACAAATAAACCGGACACGTTAAACGTATCATTCTATTTTAAATATCATTTTGGAATAATAATGAAGTCTACCTTAAATTTGGAGTATCCGAGTTCTGTGAGGTGATAAGTTTCGGAAACAAAGGTAACGTATTTTCCAGTGTTATCATGTCTCGTGGTATCGTTGTATGATTCAAATTAACTTTCAATTAGGATTCAATTAAAGCAAACTGAGATTACAGACGTTTATTTCCACAAGGGAAAACTCTTGTGAGAGGCGTAATTAAGTAGGAACATAACTTGAAGTCACGTGACACTTATATATATATTTATTTCCATAGTTTGATGGGAACAAAGGACGACGCAGTGCTTTCTGTCTAATGAATGATATGTATATATGCAAACTTGAATAATGGCCATAATGTAGAATATCTTCCCAAAGATTATTGCTTTGAATTTAAGCTGTAAAATTCATGTATGACCTATGTAAGCAACTGTACTAGTTGCTATTGATTTATTAAACATGACAACCCACGCAGACGCACATGTTTATTTGTATGGTAATAACCTAACGGTACTTATTTTGATGTTAAAGGTCATAGTTTCTATTGCCATTTCCCGCACGTGCAGAGCAAATGCATGCAGTCGTATATCATATTTATGATATATCTTTATACGCTGTTGATAATTTCTGATATTTCAAGTTTGAGAAATTATTTTCTGTCGTTTTAATTTACAATTACAACTAAAGCCACCTTGTTCTTTATTGTGTGTTATTTATTAGTATATGTCCAACTCTAAAGTTTCTACGAACGTTTCGTTTAACAGAACGTCAAAAACAAAGAAACACACACAGGTTGAGGAAACTAAGTATACGCGTAACACAACACGAGTAGAGCTATTTTCTTACAATGTTTCTCTGTATTACACTACAACCATTAAAACCCCTTCTTACAGTGTTTCTTTGTATTACACTTCAACCATTAAAACAGCTTCTTACAGTGTTTCTTTGTATTACACTTCAACCATTACAACAGCTTCTTACAGTGTTTCTCTGTATTACACTTCAACTATTAAAACAGCTTCTTACAGTGTTTCTTTGTATTACACTACAGCCATTAAAACAGCTTCTTATGGTGTTTCTTTGTATTACATCACAGCTATTAAAACAGCTTCTTACTATGTTTCTCTGTATTACACTGCAACCATTAAAACAGCTTCTTACTATGTTTCTCTGTATTACACTGC
>NW_013665693.1:629990-631435 GCF_000517525.1 Limulus polyphemus | reverse complement strand
TTACATCACAGCTATTAAAACAGCTTCTTACAGTTTTTCTCTATATTACATCACAGCTATTAAAACAGCTTCTTACAGTTTTTCTCTATATTACATCACAGCTATTAAAACAGCTTCTTACTATGTTTCTCTGTATTACACTGCAACCATTAAAACAGCTTCTTACTATGTTTCTCTGCATTACACTATAACCATTAAAACACCTTCTTAAAATGTTTGATTGTGTTACGTCACAACAGTAAATAGAGTTACTTAACTTTTTTGCCACTATACACAGGTAACAGCATTTTACGATATTTATTTTTCTCTTCAGCAAAATTTAGATTTTTGAAGTAAACGAAATGTGAGACCCAGTCTATTCGTTGATTTGCCACCTGTCACAGAATCCCACTTCACCGCCAGTAATCTCGAGTAAAACAAAACAGAATAATAAAGCTAAGCTTGTTGTAGTGGTGAACCGTGGTTTATATTACAGTATTTGAATATCATTTACCAAACACAAGTATTTGATGAATGAATAATATTAACCTTACTCTCTATCTCATTATATTTTTCTCTCATCATCAGAATTGGGTTAACCCCTAAACAAAGAGGTAAATTAGTTTCGGGGTATTCTATTCTCGAGTCCTAGTATTACAGGTGTAGCCTAGTGGTTAGCGTGCAGGACTGTAAATCAGAGGGTCCATGGCTCGCGTCCCGTTGTCGTAAAATTGTGCTCCTCACTTTGGGGTCGTAGGTGCGTTATAAGTGTAATGTTCAAGTCCTACTAAGTGATTAGAGTAGCCCAAGTAGTCTTTGAGTAGCTTTACCCGAAATTCAACAAACAACAAGAATAATTCATTAAAAAATAGCTAAGTAAGTGAAAATGACTAGAGAATATACCAAAGACAATGCTTGGAACATTTACAGCCTTGTTGTATTAAGCCTTGCCGAACACTAGATTGTAAAAACTTTGTATTTTTGAATCTGATTATCAACACTCTTATCTTCTTAACATGTTCCATCTGGTGGCTCAGAGGTAATCGTAAAATCTTATTGGGCAGATACAAATTGGTTGGAGAATGAATTGCTTTTGGGAATAGTAAAATTTCCAAGATGGAAATATTCCTTGTACTTAATGATACTGAAAAATAAAGGAATGTGGATCGACTAGAGGGCCAGAATCATCCAGAAAGATGAATTCATAAAGTCATATCTCAGTCGTGACAAGCAATGTATACTGTTTCTAATAAATGAGAATCGAGGAACACAATGGTTAGAGGGAAAAGCCATCTATGTATCCCAGGTAACAGTGTACGATAGAATCAAAAACTGTCCATTTGCTACAAGGTATAGATTCATTAAGATAAGGTTATCGGTATATTTCCCGTTCAACTGTGGCATATTACGAATAGCTCTATAATGAAACAATATTTATGCCAAGTCATTCCGGTAAATTGCCAGAT
>NW_013665693.1:619988-629136 GCF_000517525.1 Limulus polyphemus | reverse complement strand
ATCGACTAGAGGGCCAGAATCATCCAGAAAGATGAATTCATAAAGTCATATCTCAGTCGTGACAAGCAATGTATACTGTTTCTAATAAATGAGAATCGAGGAACACAATGGTTAGAGGGAAAATCCATCTACGTATTCCAGGTAACAGTGTACGATAGAATAAAAAAAAAGGTCCATTTTCAAACGATACCAACAAGGTATAGATTCATTAAGATAAGGTTATCGGCCATATTTCCCGTTCAACTGTGGCATATCACGAATAGCTCTATAATGAAACAATATTTATGCCAAGTCATTCCGGTCAAATTGCCAGATGCAGTGTGTATGGATTTCTGTCTGGTCAGCTTGTTGAAATGGGCGCTGAGAAACCATCGTTCGTTTACGTCACACGGATTATAGAAAACAAGCAGGGAGGGTGGTGTGCTTTGGATATGACAGCCTTACAACAGAGCCTTTTCCAGTAGAAACTATGTTGCTGCGCTATCTTCAAGATGATTGGTGGTTGGATAGAGCATCACCAGACATAGAGACATAGACTGTAATGGCGTGGTGAGGCTCCAAAATCATTTTAATATAATGTACCCAACCTTTTGCATAAATATGTAACATTCATGAAATTGAATTTTAAATCAGTTTTTTTTTCATCAAGATTTTAAAATCTTAAGATATAAATAAACCAGAACGATACCCCTATGTTATTTTTTAATTGGAATTTAACATCAAGTCTATCCTCTTCTGCTGATGAGATAATGAACCTTTTCCAATATGCGAAGTTATGAGTTACATTCTATGATCTCTGGTCTGTGGTAGAGAAATGACTATACCATTGAGCTTTCTTTAAAGCCGCGTTGAGGATGATGGTGGTGGTAGGGATTCCAAGTAAATTTACAGTGATGACACAATGTTTTGAGGGATATAATTGAGAATGTACAGCTACACAACCGTAAAAGTATTGAAAATACTCTTATGTATTGCCGATTCTGTTATTATCTGTGAATATGCTAAAATTGGATGATATTTCTTCCAAAAATAAACCATTAAATGAAGACGAGTTGGCTCCAAAATATACCAGTAAAAGGAAAAGAGTTAACCCCAAAGTAAACCAGTAAAGGGAAAAGAGTTAACCCCAAAGTAAACCAGTAAAGGGAAAAGAGTTAACCCCAAGGTAAACCAGTAAAGGGAAAAGAGTTAACCTCAAAGTAAACCAGTAAAGGGAAAAGAGTTGGTACCAAAATAAATTAGTAAAGGGAAAGAAGCTGGCTCCAAGATATAGCAGTAAAGAGCAATGAAGTTGGCCCTAAAATATACCAATAAAGGGAAAAGAGTTGGCCCCAAAATAAATCAGTAAATAGGAAAGATTTGGCTCCAAAATATACCAATAAAGGGAAAATAGTTGGTCCCAAACTAAACCAGTAAAGAGACAGGAGTGGCCCCAAAAATAAACCAGTAAATACGAAAGATTTGGCTCCAAAATAAACCAGTAAAAGGAAAAGAGTTGGCCCCAAAATAAACCAGTAAAGGGAAAGGAGCTGGCTCCAACATTGAACCAAAGGTAAATATTACAATATTTAAACTCAATGAAGTAAAACGAAACTCTTTTTTTTTTCGTGGGCTGATTAAACATGACCAAGCTGTGTACTAACCTTTATTCATGGACTGGTTAAACATGACCAAGATGTGTGTTCTTCTTACGTCCTGTTAGAAGTTTGTCACAGAATATATTACTAAAGCTTTGTTTCGGATTTTGTATCTGCTTTCTTTTGACTTTGTCGGGAGTAAGTTTAGAAATTCCTGGAGGTTAATCTACCCTTCTTACACTTGTGACAATCAATGACGTTGGTAGCGCCTACGCTCTGATTGGTGTGGCGTGTTGTTTTTGTGTATAAAGTGTCATATACTTTCAGTATAAAACATAACATTTTCAGACTTATCTATGATTGTGTTGGACAGATGTCTATATTTTATATCTAAATGGTTTGAATTTCGCGCAAAGTTACAAGAGGGCTGTCTGCGCTAACCGTCTCTAATTTAGGAGTGAAAGACAAGAGGGAAGGCAGCTAGTCATCACCACCCACCGCCACTTCTTGAGCTACTCATTTACCAACGAATAGTGGGATTGACCGTCACATTATAACGATCTCACGGCTGAAAGGGCGAGCGTGTTTGGTGGAACGGGGATTCGAACCCGCGACCCTCAGATTGCAAGTCAAACGCCCAAACCACCTGGCCATGCCGGGCCATACCTAAATGGAAAGTTATATTATTGTTCTGCTCGAGTTATGAAATTTTATTTATTATGTAAAAATTGGTTTTTGTAGCTGTTGCTAACTAAATCGTCTAGTTTTATCTTTTAACAGGCATATGAATCACTTAACTGAAAGCCCTTATGCACACCTGTATATTAGTTGAAATAATAGCCATTATGCATAACTATACTGATCTTTAACAAAATCCTATACTAATATAGCACACTCCCGTATAATGTGTATATATAATGAAAAATGAATACTGTATATGCTAAACCATAGTAACGAGGCTGTTTAGATTTCTATACAATTATACAATCTAAATATTATTAGTATAGAGAACAGAAACTTGCGTTGAAATACGCCCTGTGCTTAACGTGTGAAGATGGTGAATTAAAAGTCCAATGTTGGAGTCACGATACCAGTAAACATGCTCATCTGTGTGCGCGTTATAAAAGGGACAGTCAACCCCGTTATTTGGTTCCGGGAGCCAGATACGATGAACGCTGATGACTGACCAAATGAATGATCATTTCCTCTGATCATTAGCTTAAGATTAGGGACGATTATATCTGAATGTTAGAAGCTTCTGACATGGTTGTTTAGGCCTTGTGTACATACTATGGTGTTCAGGTTGAACATAATAAAATATTTTTTTTGGAGAAATGAACCAAAATATTACATTCGTTAATAAATGACGTCATCACTTTCATACCAGAAATGAACACGGTCTTATTCAATTTGAAAATTTAAAACGTTTGCATACCAATCGGTAACCAGTTTATTCACGAGCCCCAGCACAACGTTGTTATCACAAGTTAACGCTATAACGCTAAGCTTTCTAATCTGGCTGTCTATTTAAAAAAATCAATAAAAATTTAACCTCAAATATTTTTCTTTTTACGAACTGCAGTTGTTTTTTTCTGAATAAGGTCTTGGTTCACCTTAATATTCAACGCTTTCTTCTTTCAATCACTCACGCTGTTCCATACACAACGAAATTTTCCATTCCAGCTTAGATCACGTTAAAGGATTAAGCAGATAACAATGAATGGTGTGTAGCCCCCCAGTGGCACAGCGGCATGTCTGCGGACTTACAACGCTAGAATCCGGGTTTCGATACCCGTGGTGGGCAGAGCACAGATAGCCCTTTGTGTAGCTTTGTGCTTAACTACAAACAAACAAGAGTGTGTAAAATTGGCGAAATTATTTATTATTTACACTTGCAGTTGATGACATTTGTCGTTCTCCCTCCCCCTTTTTTACGTGTGCGTTTCGAATATATACAGATAACTCCTATAATTTTAGACTTTTGGATATAAAACACCAAGTACATTTTCATCGTGAAGAAAAAATACAATATTTACAGAAATATTAGTTTTCGATAAAAAAACACACCTTTACTACACAAATGTTTACTTGCCACTTAAAGTATCTAGAGGCGACAAAAGCAGTACAAGTCACGATGTTACCTTGAAAAAAAATAAAGAAAGCACAAAAAAAAACGTCCCTTATTAAAATGCGACAAAAGTATTTTAACGACCTCTTGTCAGCTCTTATATATAAGGTTGAGTACGTTATATATTAAAACGATTTTAGAGCCTCACCGTGTCGTTACAGTCTATTTTGTTACGTCCGACAATAGCCTTAAAGTGTAGTTTCCATTCCCAAACACTCTATCGAAAGTCTCTCATAAAACACACCACTTTTCCCTGCATTCTTTCCATAATCCATCTAGTGTATAAGGATGATGATTTCCCTGTGCACGTTTAACAGTTCGATCACGTAAAATTCCATAAGCGCTGCATCCGACCATTTTGGTTGGTATGTCTTCATATGGAATAGTATAAATACCCGTTTCATTCTCCAGCTGTCCGACGTTTACGACGTTGAACACATATATCATGCGATCCTGTGTACATGTATCTTGTGTTGCTTTTCTAGACGGAGATCCTTCTAGATTATGTTATGCACTGTTGCCTGGAGCATGTGTGTGACTCTTACTACTGACTTCTGGGTTCGTGTATTTCACCTGTTACAAGACTTTGCTTACCACAGCTGGGATACCACTTGTTGAAAGACTAATTTCTGGATGGTTCTGGGTCCCCAAGTTGATCCATATTTCCTTTCTTTCGATGTCATTAAGAACAAGGGATATTTTAGTCTATATCTCCAATCTCAACACACCTTTATGATCTGAGTGTATGAATATTTTGCGTCAGAAGAGGTTGTTACATCTCATTCCCAAAAGCTATCATTATAATACCTACAAAAGCCAAAACAATGTCAAAATCATAACTATGACACATGGCATTTCACTGCGACTTTTTTTTTATCGGCTCTTGTTGTTCTCACGTGACCTGCTGGGCTGCATATTCAAAACTGTTTTATTTTAACGTGCTCAAACTTATAACCATCTCCCCCCCCCCCGTTTACCTATTCTGAAAGTTTTCAGATATACCATAGTGTTAATTCTAAGTATTTAAAAATATATCTTTGTGTAAATCTACAAATTACACATATCATAAATATTGTATATAGTACATTTGATTTCAAGACTGCTATAGCCTGAAGAAAATTGTATGAAACCAACCATTTTATTCCCCGATAACTAGGGAACCTAAATAATAATACTTTTTTGCTTAATATAATTAGCATATCTCGAATTTGGTATTTTTAATAAACGCTATTTCTGGATATTTTAATTTTAATTTTTCGGCTTAATTTAAAATCGATTTTGTAAGATTTGTCTATTTAATCTATTTTATATGTGGTATTTATTAATGTTATTCATGTAGTAATACTGTTTTTTTTGTTGTTGTTTCAGCATAGTGTTAGTTGTTTCTAACATCAAATATAATCATTATATTTGAATTTTGAATATATTAAATTTACTTTTTATATGATAAAAAAACGAATATTAAGGATTGAATATTTCTGTAAAACAGCTTAATTTCTTTTGGAAAGAAAGCTTTTCACTGCGCAGTAAAAACAATTTATAATTTTTATACTTATCTCTACTCCTGTCGGCAGACATGTTTAATATCCACGAATGTATCAGCTCTAGCTTTGAATGTGATTCAATCAAGTCCATTCTCTAAAGTCCCCCCGTTTCAGGGCATTTACAGTTCCAACACCGGTTACGAGAAGCCCCTGATGATTAATGTCTTGTATAATTTTTCTCACGGTTTAGCCTGTCATCCATCATCTAGTCCTTCCATATCTTTTCACATTCCAAGATTGTAAAGAATTGGTGTACATTTTTTATGGAAAGCTGTTATTATAGTTTGGTGCAGAGTCCGTACTTCTTTTTGCTGAAATACAATTTAGATCAATCTGAAAAACATTATCTGTTCTAGAATGTAATAAAGAATCGGTAAAAATAATATACACGTTTTAAACGAATAACCGCACATGTCTCGTAAGAATGGTAGTTGATTTGTTTGCTATGTCAGAAATCCGAATGATTATGTCAGATTCTTTAAGTGGTGCCAAGTAAAGGAACTAAAGATTGTACGCAATTTTTTGGATACAGTTCTGCGGGTTATCGACAAAAAGTGCTCGTACAAGGACAAACTTTTGACTTAAAACCGTTATGTAATTATTTTTTTGTCTTAATTCAAATTAAAACAATTAATATACTCATTTGTGTCTTTTCTTTTCACGGTGACTTTAAGAAGACAAATTTATAATGTCGCCATACATGAGAAAATCTTAAGTTACATTTTTACATTAATTCAGCCACTATTTAGATAAACTGCCTGATTAAATAAAAACAAGCATAAGATATGAGTTGTGAATGTATATGGTTTAAGAAAACAGCTTTAAGTTGAAAATACCTTGGAGAAGCTGGTAGTCTGTGTTCTTGTATGTGCTTGTGCGTACAAAATATTCATCATTAAAAAATATATCAAAGATTCCGCAGGATCTTAGGATTCAGACATCATGCTTTTTTGTTTGTTTTAAGCGCAGAGCTGTACAATGAGCTACATGAGTTGGGCCTAGCGCAGAGTTCAAACCCCAAATTTTAGCATCATAATCCCTGAAGCTTACCGCTGGGCCACTGGGCAAGACCGCATTAAGAGTTAATTATACGTATAGTGTTGAATTGAGATACAATGTAAGATGTGCAATCTGCAATGTAAGATGTGCAATCTGCAATGTAATATGTACAGTCTGCAATGTAAGATGTATTGCAGATTGCACATCTTACATTGCATATTGCACATCTTACATTGATTGCAAATTGTACATCTTGCATGATTGCAGATTGCACATTTTACATTGCAGATTGTACATCTTACATTGATTGCAGATTGCGTAAGATGTACAGTCCGCAATGTAAGATGTACAGTCTGCAATGTAAGATGTATAGTCTGCAATGTAAGATGTGCAATCTGCAATCAATGTAAAATGTACAGTCCGCAATGTAAGATGTACAGTCTGCAATGTAAGATTTGCAATCTGCAATCAATGTAAGATGTACAATCTGCAATGTCAAATGTGCAATCTGCAATCAATGCAAGATGTACAATTTGCAATCAATGTAAGATGTGCAATCTGCAATGTAAGATGTACAGTCCGCAATGTAAGATGTACAGTCTGCAATGTAAGATGTATAGTCTGCAATGTAAGATGTGCAATCTGCAATCAATGTAAAATGTACAATCTGCAATGTAAGATGTACAGTCCGCAATGTAAGATGTACAGTCTGCAATGTAAGATGTGCAATTTGCAATCAATGTAAGATGTGCAATATGCAATGCGAAGATCTTTACTGTACACGTAAACAAAGTAAACCAACTCATTGTACATAGTTACAATAGCTAATGGAGAATGAAATAACATGAACTTTAATCAAATTGAACTTCTACTAAACTGTTACTGAAATTAAACTTGAATAAAATACCTGGAAAATCAAAGCAGACTGATCGACTGTTGAAAGTGTATCTTAGCCACGATCATGATATTACTCAACTTTGTTGATTGAATATCAAAACAAAAGGTGAGCTTGGCCTGTCACATCATCAACCAGTAAACCTGTTAATTCATAACTTAACTAGTCATTCTCAGAAAACCTAACAATGCAGCCTTTTCTCCAACCACCTGTGGCGATTGTACAGAGAGTAACGTTAAAGGGGGGAGGGATAATGCCGTCACAAGTAGCATGTTAGAAATATAGCATATAGCTCTAATATAGCTTTTCATTTGCCTGCATAACTTCTGATTTCCACAATCCAACAAGAAATTGAAGTTATCAATTGTATGCATATATTTATCCTATTAATAGCAAGAGAGTACAGTTATGGTAGAAAATCACCACATGTTGGTCGGTATTTGTCTGTTTTGTTTGTGAATTTCGCGCAAAGCTACTGGAGGGCTATCTACGTTCGAGTCCCTAATTTTGAAGTGATAAACTAGACGGAAGGCAACTAGTCAGCATCACCCACCGCCAACTATTGGGCTACTCTTTATCAATGAATAGTGGGATTGACGGTCACATTATAACGCCCCCACGGTTGAAAGGACGAGCATGGTCAGTTAAAGGGATTCGAACCCGAGACCCTCAGATTGCGAGTCGAGTACCCTAACCAGCAGGCCAGGTGTCTGTGTGTAGAGTTACAATGAAATATCACACGTGAATCGGTTTTCTGTGCCTGCTGAAGCACTCAGAACTTCTCAAAACCCACCGATATTTTTCACTCACGTGAGGTTGTTAGAGAAATATAGTTGATGATACATTTACCATTCACTGCTTGTACGTTTTTTTTGACTGATTATAATAAAAAAGAGAAATGATGATTCAAAATCTTGGTTTCATAAAATACGACCAGCGATAGCGTACGATATACTTTTTTAACAGGTTGTAATAAACGCCTCTACTGCGCTTCCAATTTTTCCCTTGGTTTATAATAACAATAATAATAATAATAACCCAACTTCCTCTTGTACTGTAGAAAAGTTGTGTTCCATTAAAACCTGACGTGCTTTTCATAAAGGGGAAATGATATAATTTCTTTCAACCAGACGAAATGGCATTTCTGGCGAATAATATCATTCAACCCATTCACTATTCACTGGACTTTAATTGCAGTAATATATTTCTTAGGAACATAAACTATTTCGGTTTCTTGCAGTTGCGCTTTCTTGCGCTCATCTATCTACCTTGCCATGTATTAATTCATAGCAGGATTTATAAAGCCTGTGTATGATTTGTTACCGTGCTTGCCTGCCATGCGAGTGTTCCGTCCAGGTTATAAACATGTCAGAAGACACGATCTCGATGAGAAATTATTGGTGTACAGATATAATTTTCATATGCTAAGATAAGAGAAACAAGTGTCGTTTTATCTTTTCAATTTCTGTAAAATACTTTTATAGGTTTTAACACTGTTTCTATTTTGTAGTAGCTGATTGGAGGCTTCATTTACAAGAACGGGTAAAAGCGTCACGTGGAAGTGATTAAATAGAATAAAATAGTTAATTCTTTTTAGTTATTAAAATTGCAAAAAATGTGCTATAATAATAATAATAATCTTTCAAAAATACTTAGAATTTTCAGACATGAAATACTTTGTATATTAGCTTCTTTCGAAGAAGGTTCTTCCATATCTTCCTTTAAAACAGTAATAATTTGCTAGTCAGTAAAAGAAAAAAGTTTTGTGAACAAAAATAAATTAGATAAATAAAACAGTCACGACCGTCTCTTATATATTATCACATCAGTACGGTTGTAGCGTAGATATTATAATGCTAATATAAATATAATGGGTTGAATAGAAGGCTTAATAATAGCGTTTAAAAGTAACATAAATTCATTTAAATTGGATTTATGCATGAATCGAGCTTAACTTCGGCCCGGCATGGCCAGGTGGTTAGGACACTCGACTCGCAATCTGTGG
>NW_013665693.1:609881-618988 GCF_000517525.1 Limulus polyphemus | reverse complement strand
TTATCACATCAGTACGGTTGTAGCGTAGATATTATAATGCTAATATAAATATAATGGGTTGAATAGAAGGCTTAATAATAGCGTTTAAAAGTAACATAAATTCATTTAAATTGGATTTATGCATGGATCCAGCTTAACTTACGAAAGTTATAAATATTACCCGCGAAAAATACATTGACTACTTTAGAATTTTACACTTCATCATCAGTCGGAGCTTTGTTAGCAAAAGCCATAGATATTTGTACATGGATTCTTGAGTAGCTGAAGGTTTGTGTGTTTTATGAGAGAAAATTATTCCCACGCATTGTTTTTAGTTTTTTTACGCAAAAACTAAATACCCATGCGCAATATTCCGTAATCTGCCAATAGATTAAATACTCATGACGTCTAAATAGACCTAATGTTCAATATATACCTACTTAGTTGAAAAAGCACATATGAATACTTTGATTATGCTTCTTCTATACTGAAAATGTGTTATATTAAAACAGTAGTTAAAAAGATGTTTTTCTTCAGTGAAACACCTCAGAAAAATTGAACATTTTTCGTTTTTATTCCGTTTAAATTTATTTTACACCACTGATTACTATACTGCTGGAAGCACACAAGTCATTTATGATTGCGCTTAAGTGTGTTTTGCAATAACAAGTAGCACTTAACTGATCTACTTACAGTGCTCATGAGAACGTTGAAAACTAACAGTTTGTATACATTTTTCTCAGGTCGATTGGTAGGTATGACATATTAACAAGTTACGCGCCCGTACTCGAGAGCTGTCTGTGACTGCCTTCCCTAATTTAAAAGTTATAGATTAGAGGAAAGGCAGCTTGTCAACACCACCCACCGCAAACTCTTTGGCTACTCTTTATCGACAAACAATGAGATTCACCGTCACATTATAACGCCCACACGGCTGAAAGGGAGAGCATCTGCAGTGACGGGATTCAAACCTGCCACCAGCAGATTTCGAGCCGGGCACCCTAACCAGCTGGCCAGACCTGGCGTAATTAAACTTCAAAGAAAGTGTTTTGTGCTTGTTTTTGCTTTCCTCCTGTTCGATCTATCAAGTACATTAATTTGAAAAAAGCCAACAATATATGTACAAAGGTTTGATAACAAAACAAAAATAAAATAAAAACTATCCAGTGTTGTGCTCATCAATATTCCGAAGTGTTTTTATATATACATTTGTTCTGCGCTAAACTGTTAACACGTCTTATTTTTGTGATTCTGCTTTTTTTTTCTTTTAGTTCCGTTTCTAATTTTCGATCTAATTTTGTCTATTTGAAGACTATCGTCTCGCCTTATCATAGGAGATTATCATAATACACAATTGTAACAAAAAATACTTATATTAAAATAATACTTACAAATTGACCTTCTATATCTTATCAGGATAGTATTGTAACGAATATACCGTATAGCAATTAATGAAAAAAAAATCCATCTTCGCCTTGTAAAAGAAAAATATAATGTTTAGTATTGAATCTAATAATGGAAACAATGAACAAAATGTAAATATTTTGGTATTGTTCCACTATGTTATATCAGAATGAACTGTATCAGTGTACAATTAAGTGTTAATAGCTTACACTGTGATTGATTGTCATTCAACCAATCAGGCAGTCCCGTATCACCATCAGGCCTATAAAAATACAGATAATTATACTAATCTCAGCAGTATTGTGGTTATTGCACTCATGGCTCTTAGGACAGAAATGACACATAACAAATGTGTAGAAATAAGCAACGCTTGGGCTTGTGAAATATGCTCCATGAGACAGAGTGAGGAAATATTTTGTGATTTGCTTGTACAATGGTAACTATGATGTGATGTAATTCATACAAAAAAAATTAAAAACACCACGAGCTGCCACAGATGTGGTAGTTCAAGGGTAGCTCTTATCTGATAACAAGGACTTCATGATCTAGTAACCCAATAGATATTTGAAAGTACGAGAGATCACCACAGAAGTGGCAGTTAAATGGTAATGCTTGCCTGGTAACAGAACTTTACAATTATATGTATATATATATATATGAAGGGACCGATGACAGAAAATGTTATCGAGAATGAGATTTATCTTTTGCATGATAGGAGAAGGATTGGCGTAGCTTGAAATTTTGCTGTTCATAGATACTATTTTGGCCCCCCAGTGACACAGCGGTATGTCTGCGGATTTACAACGCTAGAAACCGGGTTTCGATACCCTTGGTGGGCAGAGCTCAGATAGCTCATTGTGTAGCTTTGTGCTTAATTCCAAACAAACAAACAAAGATACTATTTTGATAATAGAAATAAACAGACACAACAATTAAATAATATCTAGACAAAATGTAAATAAACTGATAATAATAGCTCACTCAAAAGGAATTACTAAAATTCCGATAGTTCACATCTTGTATCAAATATCGCAACGATTCGTTATTACTTAGCGAAAAATGTGTATCAGTAGCACAGAGATATGTCACTGCACAAACATTGTTCGTATATTTCTTTAATAAGTTTTCACAGAGAATATTATCTAGCGTTTGGTCCAAATGTTAATAGTGTGTACGAAAATGTAGCTTTAGTCACCGCGTGCAGTTGAAGGTTAAGAATAATATGCTACTCAAATGACGATGAAGGCTCTGAGTCAATTCCCTGCATGTTTTAAGTCACAGATATTAGTTTTTAACGAAAGATTGTTTATCTACCATGCCATTATTCCTATCCAAATTCATTTTATAATGCCGTTTTACTTTCCATATTATAACTGTAAACTTAAACAATGCAGATAAGAAAAGTCTTCGTGCATGACGTTGAGAAACTACTTTCTTTATAGGAAATGATTGATAGAGTTTATATAGAATGTTCCAGAACAAATAACGCATTAGATATCTTAATAGGCACGTAAACTTACAAGCAGACTGAAGAGTAGATTTTTAAAAAGTGACAAAAAGAGACGCGTTATTCATAGCATTAAATCAATTATCGTTATTATATTCCTCCAGTGGTTCAGCGGTAAGAGTCAGGTCTTATAACGCTAGAATTCGGGGTTCAATCTCCTCGGTAGAAACAGCGCAGATAGCCTATTGTGTTGTGCAACGTTGTGCTAAATTGTCAATATCGAATTTATTATTCTTTTGCTAAATCAGTGCTCTTTATGTATCACTTTTCTTTATAACAAACATTTTCATATTACGTAAAAGCAGTTCATGAGTTTTCTATAGCGCCTTGAACATTGCAGAGATAAGCATGCGATTATAAAATGCTGATTACAGAAAAATGACAGCAGGCACGCGCGTGTTCTATGAAAGTTCTATTCTATCCAAAGCAGAATAAAAGTAAAAAAAAAAGTGAACTGGCGGTGAAAGTTCGTAGCATTGTATCATTAAAAAGAAGTTACAGCGTCTGCTTACATGAATGGCGTGACCTGAAAACCATGAGGTTTAATCTCCAACTCGCCAATTTTCATTAAAAGTAAAATTGTTTGTGATCTTTTATTTACAAGGAAAATAAATATTGTGTAAATAGTAATACATGGATAATAAACGTTCATTTACAATCCGAAACAAAGACGTTTCAAAACGTAACAAATCTTGGATTTTTTATTTATACGTATTTCAGTGAAGAACAAGTGACAATACCTGTGAGTTTTAAATAGATTTGTCAAATTTCAACAGCTCACCCGCCAGTAGATTGTTTGTTTGAGCGTAAAGCTGCACAATAAGTTATCTGCGTTGTGCTAAAGGATGGGAAAATCGAATCCCAAAATTTAGCGCTACAAGTCCTCAAGTTTACTGCAGAGACACAACAGGGGTTTGTTTGTTTTAGTTTGTTCTGAATTTCGTGCAAAGCTACACGAGGGCTATCTGCGCTAGCCGTCCCTAATTTAGCAGTGAAATACTAGAGGGAAGGCAGCTAGTCATCACCACCCACCGCCAACTCTTGTGCTACTCTTTTACCATCGAATAGTTGAATTGACTGTCACATTATAACGCCCCCACGGCTGAAAGGGCTAGCATGTTTGGTAGGACGGGGATTCGAACCCGCGACCCTCATATTGCGAGTGGACACCCTAACCACCTGGCCATGCAGGGCTAGTAGAATACGTTGATATCAGATACTTCATCGAATAATATATTACCTGGGTGAATTTTACAAAAGAGTTAGAAATAATTTTTAATAAGTGTAGTTATTTGGAAAACTTATATAATCTATTTAAAATACTAGTGAGTAATCGTTATTGTCATTCGAACGTAGGCATGACGTTTTGAATAGTATTGAGTTTCAGGAAATTTCTACCTTTACTCTTCTTTTTTTTTCTAGCTTTAACATAGTTAGAGAATTTCGGTTCTTGTATGTTTGCTCCATTCTTACGGGTATCTTGTTCAAAACTTTGATATCAGAAATCTGAATAAAAGTTTCTGAAGTTTTCAAAACAAAAACCAAAGAGATGAATAAAAAAATAAAGACTGCTGTATTTTCCTTTCTCATTTTAAAACGATACAATTTCCTTTAAAATTATGAGTCATTTACTTACAAAATATTAATTTTACTAAAGTAGAGCTCACCGGATGTTTCAGGAAAAGGTTTCTTTCCTGAGAAGTATAATTAAGCGCAAATAGACGCGCCTCTTTAATTAAGACAAGGAACAAAGCAGATTCATTCGAGAACAATTAGAGCTCTTTTCTTTGTCGTTGCCATACTTTTCCCGCTGTCCTTTTTGGTTATTAGTGATAATTTAATAACCTGACAATTAATGGTTTCTACGTAATGGCAGCACTAGGATATTGTACAGACACGGTCCTGGTAAGCAGCCGGTTTCTTTTAGAATCATTTGTCCACTGGAGTGGATCTGGCCTGGTTTGATGATTATCGATTGATATCTGAATTAATTGCTCATTGTGTGAATGGAGAAAGTCTGCTAATGGTTGCACTGGCAGGTGCTGGTCTCCCAACGTTTCGCTAAGACTGAAACTGATGGCATTTATCTGTCGCCTACTAAATAGTGAGTAAATTTGTTTCTGCCAAGCGCACAAAGCTTGTCTTAATTGTCACAATCTATTAAAAAAGAAGAAGAAAGTAGACCCTCGTGCAAAATGCTTTGTTTTTAAATCAAGAAATCAATAAAGCATTTGTCATGTCTCTACGTGCCTTCTCCGCCCTACCCCCAACTCTATTTGTTATCTTTGTTACCGTTATTGAAGACTCCGATATTCCTTTTCGTTGTTAGCAGCATCTGTTTAACACGAATCGTGAAAACCCTATATTTAAGGTCTGTATGTTGTACTTCCCTCTTTCTCTTGTTTTTTTTTAAACATTAAAATAACTTATTAGATCTATAAAATTTATCGTAAGCCTATTAATTGATTTAAGGCCTATTTCTTAAACAAATAGCAGCCTATATATCCATATTCAATAGCGCTTTGTTACAGCGATTGCATGCTAACTATCTGTGTATATGCTTACATGTGTGACACAAGAGTGTCAAAATAAGGATCCATTTGAATTGTAAAAATGGGAGCGTTTATTCAAATTTAATGTGGTAGTATAGTTATTGTCTGACCATAAATAAATTATGCCAATGTGTATCAATATGTAAATAAATTTCTATATATACGTATGTAAATAAGCATATGTGCTTCCTCTCCTGTATATAAATAGCCTACTGAGTTCGTACAACCATGCATTACGTGGAATCAGTGTGCAATCTTGTCTAATTTCGTTCAATCTTAAAGGAATTAGTAATAATTCGAGTTTTTTTTTATCATTTCCTTTTCAGTTTGGTTTGTTTGGAATTTCGCGCAAAGCCACACGAGGACTATCTGCGCTAGCCCTATTTTAGCAGTGAAAGACTAGAGACTACTCTTTTACCAACGAATAGTTATAACGTTATAACGCCCCCATGGCTGAAAGTGCGAGCATGTTTGGTGGGACGGGGATTCGAACCCGCGACCCTCAAATTGCGAGTCAAGCTCCCCTAACCACCATGCCGGGCCCCTTTCTTTTTTGAAAATAATTGTATATATAATGTGTTCAAGATTGATTTAACTTTTGAAGCATAGTATCATTGATATCTTACTTCAATCTAGAAACAACAGATATAATAGTCAATTTAAATTCAACTAATGGGATGTAAATACTACTCAAAAGTATGAAGCAAAAGAACTGCTAGAGAATTCTTGTAAGTCTATCATTTGTTATAGATATGGTCAGCTGTTAGAGTATACTTATAGATCTGGTTACTTGTTAGAAAATTCTTATAGATATGGCTAGTTGTACCAAGTTTGACATTTAGAATATCACTTGGCCATAGATCAGAGAGTAGGTAAATCAATTGTTAGGGGGAGTCAAATTCTAAATTATTATGGATGAGTATTGATAAGTAATATTCATGAAAGACACATTCTTCCTAATACTATAACCGTGACCTGTAACCCACTTTGTTAAGAACATTACTTCTTATATATATATATATATATATGAACTGTACTCTAATCTTAGTTCAACTTATTTCTTGCATTACTCTTGTGGAATTATTCTAAATAGATTATACAGAGAGCTACACGTGGGTAAGTTATGTCTGCAATAACAAGACGCTTGCTAATATTTGGTTGGAAGTTACTGGTGAGTTAAGAAAGGTCGAAATTTGAGAAGTGGCTGAACAGTAACAAATAATTTATATAAAATGCTTACAAAGAAAAAAAAACGAATCGACTAGAGCTTAATATGTGACACCAATATAATTTTATTATTCGAGTTATGCTGTCCGTTCCATTGTGTTTCTTCGAGGTGACAACATAAACGTAAATGGAGCTTACAGAAGTATTCCAACACCATACAACTTTAGAAAAAAACTGTTTCTTCTGACATCTCCTGAAGAACTGACTAAAATATGAAATTTAACTTTTACAAACCGATGTTAATATAATCAGCTTTTCAAGTTTTGTCAACCAGTAACAAGTTAAATACCAATGACATGTCTGTACTTCCCTGTGAATGTTGATCCAGAGACTTCGTAATGGTCAATTTTACTAATCACTAAGACCCCAATAGATTAATGAGAACACTAAAATGATGATAATAAGAATAGTGTGACATTATTAAGACACTGATTTAAAGTGCACTTATAAAGGCCACCAAAATTTAGAAATATGCACAAAATTTGATAACTTAGAATCAAAATTACATGAGAGTGGCTGACTGTATTCTTGAGACATGGGACGGACCGCTTGATGGCTACTTTACAAGGATGCAACTACCAAATATATATTCTTCCTAGGTGCTTAAGCTTAGGGCTGGATAAGCGAAAAACTTAGGGCTAATAACCAAGGAGTATTATAGACTCACGGGACCTCAATATATCCTAGTTTATTAACATTTGTTCTTGGCTTCGTCCTTCTTGACTTCACGCTAGAGGGATCAGGCTGGCTTATATGGCCAGCATCTCTGAATGGACCGTATTGAGGTTGAGCATTCTAATTTGAGATGATATACAAACCTATGAAGGCTGGATCAGTATATGCACACCATGTTTGCACGTGCTAATTAAATGAAGATCATGGAGCAGAACCTTAGCTGATGTTACATAGTCAGTAAGCGAATGCAAGATGGCTGTCGTCACTGCATTAAGCAGAAAAGAGTGAAATGCAGCATATTATCCACTAAAATACAATGTTACCAGACAGAATGATCTAGACTGATTCATGTAATGGTTCAGACAGGTATCTGTGTTGAAAGTTACCTGTTTTATCAATCAGAAAATTACGCTATTCACAAAACAGAATGCAAGATCAAATGGTGAATACCTTCTAAAGGTCTGGCAGCATATTGAAATGATGCATGCTGTTTACAAATGCAAACTATATTCAGAAATGTCTGTAACAGATTGCAAGGATACTCTTATTGCTAAATTTGTAGATAGTATACCAGGTAAGCCTATTCAACATTTCTTGGATGTCAGAAGGAAGGCAGAGTTCTGTGAAGACTTAAGAAGAGGGGGGATGAATGTGCTTATCACCGTCTTAGAAAGATAAATGATTGGATGTTTTAGTGCTTAATCTCGTAACTGAGAAAGCTATTGTTTATCGACACCAAGTAGAGGTCAATGCATCCTAAGCTGAATGTCTGTCTTGTCACTGATGGATACCAAATACATGCTCAGTCCTCTGTGGATGAATTGATTTCTTTTCTTAACTTGTTTATACATCTTTTGTCCTACATTAGCCTTCACACGCTGCCAATACATATAGCTATGTATCTTCTACTGCTCTTGGGCATATCGAGTCAAAAAACTTCTGTGGGGTTACGTTCTGGGTGGTGTCGGAGAGTAAGTCGTAAGTAATGCTCATTGGGGACTTATGTTTGATTCTATCATTCCCAGGTTATGTTGCGGCTGGTAGAATTCTGTTCAGTTTCCTAGTATGTCTATTGGCATATAAAAAAACGTGTTATCTCACTAAATCTGCTTTTTATTGACAAATTTGGATTTTTAACAATAGGAATTCATCTTATAACCAACCTATGAGACTGAGAGAGGTGTACTCCCTGTTCACTCTAGAAAGTAGTCGGTTATGTTTGTTATAGCAACAGAAGATATGTGAAAAACTTAAATATGTTGTAGTAATAAGAAATGAATTAATAAATTTGAAAAATGTATGTATAATATTTTCATTGTCGTGTTTTATTCGCCGGGATTAACTTACCTCAGAAACAAGGTAAAAAATTAATTTTAGAAAAAAAGGTTAGTTTACTTCGGATTATTCACATTTTTACCTGTGAAAATTCTGTTCCTATGTAGAACATACTGGCAGTGCAATACTCCATCCTTCATCTTTAGTTTGCCACATTTAGCACATGAACGGTGAGAAACTGATTTGTGTAGCTAAACTACATTTTGATTTAACCACCAAGTTAATGGAAAAATAAGATGTGTTCATGACAGCTTTGGCTCCTGGTTAGATAAATTTTGGGAAATTGTCCTAAAATCAAATTTTCTGGACAGTATTTCCTGATGACCCAAAGTTAAAAGCAGCTGCAAATTAATCATGCAGATATACAAGCTTTGCTTGGCTTGGAGATACTTTTAACAGGTCCAAATGGTGTAGGAATCTCCATCTTT